>NW_020863740.1:0-48558 GCF_003713205.1 Coffea eugenioides
AGTGATTTAGCTCTAATCACAAATAGTTTCAAGAGAATTCTCAACAAACGAAGGTTCAGAAAAGGAGGAAACAGTAACTCATTCCCAAATCAGTTCGGTAATACAAGAAACAAAGAGAAGCAAGAGTTCAATAAAAAGCAAACTGATAAATGCTTCGAGTGCGGCCAACCTGGACACTACATGTGTGAGTGTCCAATGAAGAAGAGAAAAGGTGCAAGAAAACCAAGATTCAACAACTTCCAGTTCACATGGAATGAATGCAATTCCGAAGGTGAAATTGAAGAGGAAGAAGAATCTGCTCAATTGGCTTTCATGGCCATTGGAGAAGATGAGGTAACATCTTCTAACTGTCAATTTGATAGTGATGATGAAACTGATGATGATCTTGAATCTTTCATTATAAAATTACATGATAGTTTGAAAGAATCTTATGCTAGAAACAAGGAATTAAAATATAAAGTTGGCTTTCTTCTTCAGGACAATGCACGTCTTTTTCAACAAAACAAAAACTGAAAACTGAAAGTGATTTCTTAAAAAAGAGTGAGACTGCTTTACACTTTGAGCTTGATAGAAAAACAAAGCTTTGTGAATTGTTCAAAAAAGAACAAGGTAATTTGAAAAGAAGAATGGATGGTCTAAATGAGTTGTTTAAACACAAGAAACAAGTCTGTTTTCAAAAGAATATGTTGAATTCTAACTCCAACGAATTTGCTATTTATTAAAGAAGACAAGTAAGATTCATTAAACTTGTTCATGTAAATAACTCTTTGGTTATGTGTAATTTTTGCTGTCAAAAAGGTCAAATGAAAAGTGATTGTTATGTGAGAAAAAACATGAGTAGATGCATGAAATGCATGTGGATAGTTAGACATGATAACTCTAACAGGTAGGAGATATTGATAAGATTGATGAGATTCTTGTTCATAATGTTTTTTTTGTAATTCTCTTTTGGTATTTCTGATGGTTTGAACTGAGTTTTTCTCGATATTTTTTACTGAATTTGTATGATGTCAAAAAGGGAGAGAAAAGAACTATTCTGATCTAATGATGATTTATTTTGTTAAACTCTCCGTGATATGTTGGTATGTTGGTGATTGCTGAATTCTGGTATCATTTCTCTGTTTTTGTTTTGAATATTGGATTCCCTGTTATAGTTGCTGGATTACGGTATGTGATTTTTTACTCTCATCTTATGATGACAAAAAGGGGGAGAAATGGATGCTATATGTGAGGGGGAGTTATTCTGAGATTATGAATTTGCTTTTAATAGTTTTGGATGCGATGTTTGAGGGGGCGCTTATACTTATTTTTGTTTCTTTCCATCCACTGTTTTGTCATCATCAAAAAGGGGGAGAATGTTGATATTGATCCCTATCTTTTGATGTTTACAAAACAAATGGATGATACTAATATCTCTTCAAGATATACATTCAGTTATGAAGTTATTTGATTCCATGAACAAGTGCAATTGGAAGAAGACAATGGTTGCTAATAGCTGTCGGACGCACAAAAGGACCATATCGGACGGTCGACAACCATTGAGTAACTTCGGACGCATGAAGAACTCACACTCGGACGTCCGAAAATAATAAGCCAAGTTTTCTATGATCACTGACCTCGATCGGACGCTGAATATGTCTCCATCGGACGTCCGATAGAAACAAGATGATTTCTCAAATCTCTTTGTTTGTTGTCGGACGCACAAAGAGATTGCACCGGACGTCCGATAGAATGGAAAAAAATTTCTCAAACTCACTGCCTGCTGTCGGATGCAAAAAACAGGAGTACCAGACGTCCGACACTCCCAACGACTAGTTGACTGTTCAACTACTTTCTATCCGTTGGAAGCATTAATGAAGCACTTTCTTGGTCTCCTGTAATTAGAACATGGTCAGATATTTCAAACAACTTTTGCACACTGAAGATACAAAAGATCTAGAGTGATTTTAGTGAGAAAATACTCTTCAAGGAAGATTTGTAGTCTTCGTGGTGTGAGGTTCATTGTAAGCTTTTCATTTGTGAGTGAATACTTCATAAGTGTAGCTCTGTGAGGGTTGTCTTGAGGGTTAGTAAAACCTCCTAGCTTGACCGAGTGGAGTTCGGGGCAAGGAGGAGGTGAACCTTCCTTTGTACACAAGAGTCATTTTAATTCATCAACTTGAAGAAGCTTGGTTGAATTAATCTACAAGCTCAAGAGGAGTTGGGTAATTAATTGGTTTGCAATTCTTTTCTTTTTATTTACTTATTGTTACGTTTGTGATCTTTACATTGTTTATCTCTTCTATTTGGTTGTCTTAGATCCTTTCAATTGGTATCAGAGCTTGGTCTTCTTGAGATTAAGCTCAATCGGCTTAAGAGTAAATATGACAACCAATAATGCCATGTTTTTTAAGGACATTCTGTCATTAGACCACCTATGTTTAATGGGTCAAATTATGTGAGTTGGAAAGAAAAAATGATTATTTTTTTGCAATCTATTGATTTTGAATTGTGGTTTATTATTAGTGAAGGTCCATATGATGCCTCTCTTATAGACGAAAATACTCATAGATCTAGACCAAAAATAAGAAGTTGACTGACTGCTATAGATAAAGCTCATCTCACCTTAAATGCAAAACCATGAATGTGTCATATTGTGCTTTAGACTCAAATGAATCTATTAGAGTCAATGGTTGTAAGTCCGCTAAAGAAATTTGGGACAAACTTAGAAAAATCCATGAAGGAAGTGAGATTGTGAGAGAACAAAATAAGTCTATTCTGGTTACCAAGTATGAATCGTTCAAGATGGAACCTCATGAAAATATTGATAAGATATATTATAGATTCAATGACCTTATTAAGGATTTAGAAGTACTGGAAAAGGAATACTCTCCAGGCGAGAAAAACAGAAAGTTTTTGAATGCTTTATCAAAGGATTGGGAGAGTAAAGTGACTGCCACCGAAGAAGTTAGAGATCTAAATTCCTTACCTATTGAATCTCTTATTAATTCTCTAACCACTTATGAGCTGAAACTTAAGTCCAAAATGCAAGAGGAAGAGGATGCGAAAGTAAGAAGTAGCATTGCTCTAAAAGCATCTCAAGACGAAGATGATTCTGCCTCCCTAGATGAAGAAGATGCGGAAGCTGATGATAGTGATTTAGCTCTAATCACAAATAGTTTCAAGAGAATTCTCAACAAACGAAGGTTCAGAAAAGGAGGAAACAGTAACTCATACATGAAACAAAGGGAAGCAAGAGTTCAATAAAAAGCAAACTGATAAATGCTTCGAGTGCTGCCAACCTGGACACTACATGTGTGAGTGTCCAATGAAGAAGAGAAAAGGTGCAAGAAAACCAAGATTCAACAACTTCCAGTTCACATGGAATGAATGCAATTCCGAAGGTGAAATTGAAGAGGAAGAAGAATCTGCTCAATTGGCTTTCATGGCCATTGGAGAAGATGAGATAACATCTTCTAACTGTCAATTTGATAGTGATGATGAAACTGATGATGATCTTGAATCTTTCATTATAAAATTACATGATAGTTTGAAAGAATCTTATGCTAGAAACAAGGAATTAAAATATAAAGTTGGCTTTCTTCTTCAGGACAATGCACGTCTCTTTTCAACAAAACAAAAAACTGAAAACTGAAAGTGATTTCTTAAAAAAGAGTGAGACTGCTTTACACTTTGAGCTTGATAGAAAAACAAAGCTTTGTGAATTGTTCAAAAAAGAACAAGGTAATTTGAAAAGAAGAATGGATGGTCTAAATGAGTTGTTTAAACACAAGAAACAAGTCTGTTTTCAAAAGAATATGTTGAATTCTAACTCCAACGAATTTGCTATTTATAAAAGAAGACAAGTAAGATTCATTAAACTTGTTCATGTAAATAACTCTCTGGTTATGTGTAATTTTTGCTGTCAAAAAGGTCAAATGAAAAGTGATTGTTATGTGAGAAAAAACATGAGTAGATGCATGAAATGCATGTGGATAGTTAGACATGATAACTCTAACAGGTAGGAGATATTGATAAGATTGATGAGATTCTTGTTCATAATGTTTTTTTTTGTAATTCTCTTTTGGTATTTCTGATGGTTTGAACTGAGTTTTTATCGATATTTTTTACTGAATTTGTATGATGTCAAAAAGGGAGAGAAAAGAACTATTCTGATCAAATGATAATTTATTTTGTTAAACTCTCCGTGTTGTTGGTATGTTGGTGATTGCTGAATTCTGGTATCATTTCTCTGTTTTTGTTTTGAATATTGGATTCCCTGTTATAGTTGCTGGATTACGGTATGTGATTTTTTACTCTCATCTTATGATGACAAAAAGGGGGAGAAATGGATGCTATATGTGAGGGGGAGTTATTCTGAGATTATGAATTTGGCTTTTAATAGTTTTGGATGCGATGTTTGAGGGGGCGCTTATACTTATTTTTGTTTCTTTCCATCCACTGTTTTGTCATCATCAAAAAGGGGGAGAATGTTGATATTGATCCCTATCTTTTGATGTTTACAAAACAAATGGATGATACTAATATCTCTTCAAGATATACATTCAGTTATGAAGTTATTTGATTCCATGAACAAGTGCAATTGAAAGAAGACAATGGTTGCTAATAGCTGTCGGACGCACAAAAGGACCATATCGGACGGTCGACAACCATTGAGTAACTTCGGACGCATGAAGAACTCACACTCGGACGTCCGAAAATAATAAGCCAAGTTTTCTATGATCACTGACCTCGATCGGACGCTGAATATGTCTCCATCGGACGTCCGATAGAAACAAGATGATTTCTCAAATCTCTTTGTTTGCTGTCGGACGCACAAAGAGCTTGCACCGGACGTCCGATAGAATGGAAAAAAATTTCTCAAACTCACTGCCTGCTGTCGGATGCAAAAAACAGGAGTACCAGACGTCCGACACTCCCAACGACTAGTTGACTGTTCAACTACTTTCTATCCGTTGGAAGCATTAATGAAGCACTTTCTTGGTCTCCTGTAATTAGAACATGGTCAGATATTTCAAACAACTTTTGCACACTGAAGATACAAAAGATCTAGAGTGATTTTAGTGAGAAAATACTCTTCAAGGAAGATTTGTAGTCTTAGTGGTGTGAGGTTCATTGTAAGCTTTTCATTTGTGAGTGAATACTTCATGAGTGTAGCTCTGTGAGGGTTGTCTTGAGGGTTAGTAAAACCTCCTAGCTTGACCGAGTGGAGTTCGGGGCAAGGAGGAGGTGAACCTTCCTTTGTACACAAGAGTCATTGTAATTCATCAACTTGAAGAAGCTTGTTTGAATTAATCTACAAGCTCAAGAGGAGTTGGGTAATTAATTGGTTTGCAATTCTTTTCTTTTTATTTACTTATTGTTACGTTTGTGATCTTTACATTGTTTATCTCTTCTACTTGGTTGTCTTAGATCCTTTCAATTGGTATCAGAGCTTGGTCTCCTTGAGATTAAGCTCAATCGGCTTAAGAGTAAATATGACAACCAATAATGCCATGTTTTTGAAGGACATTCTGTCATTAGACCACCTATGTTTAATGGGTCAAATTATGTGAGTTGGAAAGAAAAAATGATTATTTTTTTGCAATCTATTGATATTGAATTGTGGTTTATTATTAGTGAAGGTCCATATGATGCCTCTCTTATAGACGAAAATACTCATAGATCTAGACCAAAAATAAGAAGTTAACTGACTGCTATAGATAAAGCTCATCTCACCTTAAATGCAAAACCATGAATGTGTCATATTGTGCTTTAGACTCAAATGAATCTATTAGAGTCAATGGTTGTAAGTCCGCTAAAGAAATTTGGGACAAACTTAGAGAAATTCATGAAGGAAGTGAGATTGTGAGAGAACAAAATAAGTCTATTCTGGTTACCAAGTATGAATCGTTCAAGATGGAACCTCATGAAAATATTGATAAGATATATTGTAGATTCAATGACCTTATTAAGGATTTAGAAGTACTGGAAAAGGAATACTCTCCAGGCGAGAAAAATAGAAAATTTTTGAATGCTTTATCAAAGGATTGGGAGAGTAAAGTGACTGCCACCGAAGAAGTTAGAGATCTAAATTCCTTACCTATTGAATCTCTTATTAATTCTCTAACCACTTATGAGCTGAAACTTAAGTCCAAAATGCAAGAGGAAGAGGATGCGAAAGTAAGAAGGAGCATTGCTCTAAAAGCATCTCAAGACGAAGATGATTCTGCCTCCCTAGATGAAGAAGATGCGGAAGCTGATGATAGTGATTTAGCTCTAATCACAAATAGTTTCAAGAGAATTCTCAACAAACGAAGGTTCAGAAAAGGAGGAAACAGTAACTCATTCCCAAATCAGTTCGGTAATACAAGAAACAAAGGGAAGCAAGAGTTCAATAAAAAGCAAACTGATAAATGCTTCGAGTGCGGCCAACCTGGACACTACATGTGTGAGTGTCCAATGAAGAAGAGAAAAGGTGCAAGAAAACCAAGATTCAACAACTTCCAGTTCACATGGAATGAATGCAATTCCGAAGGTGAAATTGAAGAGGAAGAAGAATCTGCTCAATTGGCTTTCATGGCCATTGGAGAAGATGAGGTAACATCTTCTAACTGTCAATTTGATAGTGATGATGAAACTGATGATGATCTTGAATCTTTCATTATAAAATTACATGATAGTTTGAAAGAATCTTATGCTAGAAACAAGGAATTAAAATATAAAGTTGGCTTTCTTCTTCAGGACAATGCACGTCTTTTTCAACAAAACAAAAAACTGAAAACTGAAAGTGATTTCTTAAAAAAGAGTGAGACTGCTTTACACTTTGAGCTTGATAGAAAAACAAAGCTTTGTGAATTGTTCAAAAAAGAACAAGGTAATTTGAAAAGAAGAATGGATGGTCTAAATGAGTTGTTTAAACACAAGAAACAAGTCTGTTTTCAAAAGAATATGTTGAATTCTAACTCCAACGAATTTGCTATTTATAAAAGAAGACAAGTAAGATTCATTAAACTTGTTCATGTAAATAACTCTCTGGTTATGTGTAATTTTTGCTGTCAAAAAGGTCAAATGAAAAGTGATTGTTATGTGAGAAAAAACATGAGTAGATGCATGAAATGCATGTGGATAGTTAGACATGATAACTCTAACAGGTAGGAGATATTGATAAGATTGATGAGATTCTTGTTCATAATGTTTTTTTTTGTAATTCTCTTTTGGTATTTCTGATGGTTTGAACTGAGTTTTTCTCGATATTTTTTACTGAATTTGTATGATGTCAAAAAGGGAGAGAAAAGAACTATTCTGATCTAATGATGATTTATTTTGTTAAACTCTCCGTGATATGTTGGTATGTTGGTGATTGCTGAATTCTGGTATCATTTCTCTGTTTTTGTTTTGAATATTGGATTCCCTGTTATAGTTGCTGGATTACGGTATGTGATTTTTTACTCTCATCTTATGATGACAAAAAGGGGGAGAAATGGATGCTATATGTGAGGGGGAGTTATTCTGAGATTATGAATTTGGCTTTTAATAGTTTTGGATGCGATGTTTGAGGGGGCGCTTATACTTATTTTTGTTTCTTTCCATCCACTGTTTTGTCATCATCAAAAAGGGGGAGAATGTTGATATTGATCCCTATCTTTTGATGTTTACAAAACAAATGGATGATACTAATATCTCTTCAAGATATACATTCAGTTATGAAGTTATTTGATTCCATGAACAAGTGCAATTGAAAGAAGACAATGGTTGCTAATAGCTGTCGGACGCACAAAAGGACCATATCGGACGGTCGACAACCATTGAGTAACTTCGGACGCATGAAGAACTCACACTCGGACGTCCGAAAATAATAAGCCAAGTTTTCTATGATCACTGACCTCGATCGGACGCTGAATATGTCTCCATCGGACGTCCGATAGAAACAAGATGATTTCTCAAATCTCTTTGTTTGCTGTCGGACGCACAAAGAGCTTGCACCGGACGTCCGATAGAATGGAAAAAAATTTCTCAAACTCACTGCCTGCTGTCGGATGCAAAAAACAGGAGTACCAGACGTCCGACACTCCCAACGACTAGTTGACTGTTCAACTACTTTCTATCCGTTGGAAGCATTAATGAAGCACTTTCTTGGTCTCCTGTAATTAGAACATGGTCAGATATTTCAAACAACTTTTGCACACTGAAGATACAAAAGATCTAGAGTGATTTTAGTGAGAAAATACTCTTCAAGGAAGATTTGTAGTCTTAGTGGTGTGAGGTTCATTGTAAGCTTTTCATTTGTGAGTGAATACTTCATGAGTGTAGCTCTGTGAGGGTTGTCTTGAGGGTTAGTAAAACCTCCTAGCTTGACCGAGTGGAGTTCGGGGCAAGGAGGAGGTGAACCTTCCTTTGTACACAAGAGTCATTGTAATTCATCAACTTGAAGAAGCTTGTTTGAATTAATCTACAACCTCAAGAGGAGTTGGGTAATTAATTGGTTTGCAATTCTTTTCTTTTTATTTACTTATTGTTACGTTTGTGATCTTTACATTGTTTATCTCTTCTACTTGGTTGTCTTAGATCCTTTCAATTGGTATCAGAGCTTGGTCTCCTTGAGATTAAGCTCAATCGGCTTAAGAGTAAATATGACAACCAATAATGCCATGTTTTTGAAGGACATTCTGTCATTAGACCACCTATGTTTAATGGGTCAAATTATGTGAGTTGGAAAGAAAAAATGATTATTTTTTTGCAATCTATTGATATTGAATTGTGGTTTATTATTAGTGAAGGTCCATATGATGCCTCTCTTATAGACGAAAATACTCATAGATCTAGACCAAAAATAAGAAGTTAACTGACTGCTATAGATAAAGCTCATCTCACCTTAAATGCAAAACCATGAATGTGTCATATTGTGCTTTAGACTCAAATGAATCTATTAGAGTCAATGGTTGTAAGTCCGCTAAAGAAATTTGGGACAAACTTAGAGAAATCCATGAAGGAAGTGAGATTGTGAGAGAACAAAATAAGTCTATTCTGGTTACCAAGTATGAATCGTTCAAGATGGAACCTCATGAAAATATTGATAAGATATATTGTAGATTCAATGACCTTATTAAGGATTTAGAAGTACTGGAAAAGGAATACTCTCCAGGCGAGAAAAACAGAAAATTTTTGAATGCTTTATCAAAGGATTGGGAGAGTAAAGTGACTGCCACCGAAGAAGTTAGAGATCTAAATTCCTTACCTATTGAATCTCTTATTAATTCTCTAACCACTTATGAGCTGAAACTTAAGTCCAAAATGCAAGAGGAAGAGGATGCGAAAGTAAGAAGGAGCATTGCTCTAAAAGCATCTCAAGACGAAGATGATTCTGCCTCCCTAGATGAAGAAGATGCGGAAGCTGATGATAGTGATTTAGCTCTAATCACAAATAGTTTCAAGAGAATTCTCAACAAACGAAGGTTCAGAAAAGGAGGAAACAGTAACTCATTCCCAAATCAGTTCGGTAATACAAGAAACAAAGGGAAGCAAGAGTTCAATAAAAAGCAAACTGATAAATGCTTCGAGTGCGGCCAACCTGGACACTACATGTGTGAGTGTCCAATGAAGAAGAGAAAAGGTGCAAGAAAACCAAGATTCAACAACTTCCAGTTCACATGGAATGAATGCAATTCCGAAGGTGAAATTGAAGAGGAAGAAGAATCTGCTCAATTGGCTTTCATGGCCATTGGAGAAGATGAGGTAACATCTTCTAACTCTCAATTTGATAGTGATGATGAAACTGATGATGATCTTGAATCTTTCATTATAAAATTACATGATAGTTTGAAAGAATCTTATGCTAGAAACAAGGAATTAAAATATAAAGTTGGCTTTCTTCTTCAGGACAATGCACGTCTTTTTCAACAAAACAAAAAACTGAAAACTGAAAGTGATTTCTTAAAAAAGAGTGAGACTGCTTTACACTTTGAGCTTGATAGAAAAACAAAGCTTTGTGAATTGTTCAAAAAAGAACAAGGTAATTTGAAAAGAAGAATGGATGGTCTAAATGAGTTGTTTAAACACAAGAAACAAGTCTGTTTTCAAAAGAATATGTTGAATTCTAACTCCAACGAATTTGCTATTTATAAAAGAAGACAAGTAAGATTCATTAAACTTGTTCATGTAAATAACTCTCTGATTATGTGACAGCCCCACCTTCCCCTAAGGCGTACCAAAGGGGTTAGCGGACTGCCTGCCCAGCTCTCGCCAGGACTACTAAAACGGTAAAACAGTAACTCAAGGCGTTCGGGAATCTTCTAGCGCGCTTAACCAAACCAACAAACGAGAAACGGAAAAATTGGAAATCCAAAACGTAAAGCAAATAGAGCATTGCCACGTCACAAACCACCAAGGCCCAACTAAAAACAGGTAACTTTCAACAATCCCCAAAAGGTATATATACAAGCCAAATATATTACATAGAACAGGAGTACACACACATTGTTACAAACCACATTCGTGGGTGTACAAGCCAAAAGGAAACATTTAAAATCCAAGTACAAATAAAGTTTCCAACTATTGAGGAGCTATACAAAATCTTTCAACTAGCTCTACGCAACTCATCTTCAAACTCAAAAGTCCAAAAGGTAAATCCCTGTAAGGAAAAGAAAATTCACGGAGTGAGCTTTCGCCCAATGAGGTACCGTCACGTAAGTAGATCGGGATCACATAAACACAAGAATATTCAATCCAAATACATACGTCTAGTAAGCAAAAGCAACAACACCCAAGTATCAGGAATAAAAGGATACGGATGGCTCTCAAGAGCCCTTTTCCTCTTTTGCCATGCTTGATCTCATCTCATTGACTCTCCGTCAACGTATACCAGGTAATCATGACCGTAGACTCCTCTTTACTCCATTTATCCGTCCACCTCACTTTCCCCTTACCGGGCCCGAACACCAGACAGTACAGAGTTGGTATTACTCGAGTATACCGGAATCAAGGGTCTCATACCCAAAGATTCCCAAATACAGTCCCCATGGCTTGTCAAATGTCCCCGACCAAGTCCTTACTGGCTCGAGTCCATTGACTTCCAATGAGGTAGAGCTCAGAGTGAACAGTAAAGTTGGTATCCAAGCGATACCAAATCCAGTATAGTCAATAATATTCAAGTAATATCATAAACAGTCAAGTAAGCTTAGTATAATAACCAGTCAAGGAGGCTAGAGAGTACGAGAGTGGTAAAGTACACCCTCGCCTCACCTAGCTCAAACAATCATCACAACTAGTCCAAACCACAGAATTCAAGTACAAGAAAGCCACGGAATAACAAACATGTGAGTAGTACACTCACCAAGTTTAACAAAGAAATTTCACAAGTTTTCGCCCGACGTGAGCCTCGGATCACCGGCACGCCCTATAACAATCAAGAAAGTACAATGAAAACTCAAACACAAGTCGAATACCTTTTTCTAGGAACTATTAAGGCAAGACCCAAATATAGCTTGGAAATGAAAAATACATAACATTTAGGGTTAAAAGGAGAAACAAACCCAAAACCGTTCATTTCTAATCCATCTCAACCCAACTCACAAGAATCTAATACCCTAGACACTCGGACAGCATTTCCCCTAAAATTTCAGCTTTTCCAACCTGCAAGACAACCAATAAAACTATCCAACACAACCACAAGCACCCAAACAAGTCATAAGCCATTCAATATACTTCATTAGGGTCACAATACCCTTCAATGATAGCCAATTAGAAGTTCAACAATCAACTCTAGAAAACCCCCAAATTGAAACCCTAAATCTGAAATTTTCCGCACAAGCGGAAATTTCCCGCAATTAACTCCAATTAACGCACAAGAGAGCTATAAAACACCATTTGGAACCATCAATTCAAGCTCAATCATAATCAATCATGGAAAACAGAAAAATTCCAAGAAAAATCAGAAAATTAGGAAACTTCACTCCAATCCACCAAATCTTCCGTAAAATCGCGTAAATAGCTACTATAAGGCACCAATTGGCCAAAATTAATAACAAAAGATGAGTTCCAAGCAAGATACCTTAGTTCTTCAAGAAACGTTGTAGCTTAGGTGATTTTCTTCCAAAACAACACCACCAAGTTCTTCAAAGACCCTAAGCAAGATGTTTTTATGGACTAATTCAAGAAACAAACGGCTAGTTTTCAAGATTGGAGCAAGGATTTGAAGATGAAGGTTGAAGAATCTTTTCCTTTTGCTTCCAAGGAGCATTCGGCCAAGAGGGAGGAAGAAGTGAAGTCATCTTGGTCAAAATTAGACTTTAAGTAAAGTTAAAGAAGTTAGGCCAAAAGTTAGGCAAGTTTAATGTAACGACCCCATTTTCCCCTAAGGCGAACCAGTGGGGTCAACGGGCCGCCTGCCCAGCTCTCGCCAGGACTCAATCATTCCCTATAGTCCTCGAATGAATTACAAGATAAAACTCAACTTTTACATCATATTCTCCAAAATTTACATATCACAATCGAAGCGGAAACTAGTTCTAAGCGAAAAATGTAGATTTACATCCGATTCAATTCCAAATATTTATACAAGCCCAAAAGTACATAAATCAAAACCAAAACTAAACTATACAAGATGTACGCCATCCAGCCACACAAAGATCCAAATACAAGGTCTTCCTTTACCTCGATCCCTGTGGGGAGAAGAAGATAATAGGGGGTGAGCTAGAAGCTCAGCGAGTGACCAGTAAAATCAACAGCCAAGTATATTTCACAATAAAGCATTAATATGATG
The DNA here is from genome assembly GCF_003713205.1 of Coffea eugenioides. Lineage (NCBI taxonomy): Eukaryota > Viridiplantae > Streptophyta > Magnoliopsida > Gentianales > Rubiaceae > Coffea > Coffea eugenioides. The sequence continues at coordinate 12,740 of NW_020863740.1, forward strand.
TCATGATGCAGTAATCAAATGTTCATTTATTGCTCATGTGAGCCAGTGAAGTTCTTGTACTTAAATATCCAATGCTCGTTTAGATCATGTAACCATGAAACAGAAGTAAGGAGCCATCGTGCTCCAAAGAACGTGTAAACAATAGTGGAGACATTGGTTCTAAGCACAAGACTTTCCAGGAACTCATTGGAGCCAAATTATGTCATGGCACACACCCGAACCCCCAAATGATATGCAATGGAGTAATAAATGCAAGAATTAGTTCAAAAGTAACTTTGGGACAGTCGAGGGATCACTCACACAAAATATAGTGCTTCAAGTATTCACGTTCAACTATACTCCAGGTTTGAAGTCCAGCTCTGCGATAAAAATCCAATTTGAGAACTTGAAACACGAGTAAGATTCGAAACTTAAACGTTCCGTTCATTAAGAATCAACCAATTGAAATTCATTTGAAAGGCATTCGTGAAACACTTGCTCGCTTTTCAAATCATAAGGTTTTGTAGTATAGATACTTGGAAATAACACTTGAGTTGAAAGTACAAGGAAATACAAGTTTACATTGGCCATTATGTCTTTTCCTCAAGGGTACAAGTTCGGCCAAGTCCTAATGTATAACCCTCGATAAACAAAGTAGCAAAGGTGCTTGCTAGTTCAAGTAATAATCACTTAACTTTACACAAGTTACAAGTCTCGTTTCCTAGTCCTCGAGTATAAATTCGGGCAGCATGCCCTTTTGTGTTTACCTAATTTTCCAGCCTTTTAGGCTTCATTGTTTTTCTCAAACACAACCCAACATCATACATATCAGCAATTTATGTCAAGAGCCGTTCCATAGGCTCACAATATCATAATAACAAGAATCGCATTAAGTACAAGTGCAGAAATTCAATTTAGTTCAAGACAGATTTGACGTACAAATGCGGAAATAACATATCCGAGGCTACGCTTATCGGATTAAAACGAAACCTACGCCGTTTCGAAGCTAAGACACAGAGCTACAACATTCATGAAGGTCACTTAGTCCAGTTCCTAATGTAACTTAGTCAAATTCTCGAATTACTAAACCAGAAACCAATTCGTCGGCTGTTTAAATGCAGAACACTGTAATGGACATAACTCAGTGTACACAAGTCCGAATCAGGTTTTCTTTGAGGCATTTTAAAGCTACTTTAGAACACTACAACTTTTATGTTTTGGCCCAGAGCTAAATCAGAATGGATCCTGGTCAAAAATCGTGATAAACTGGACTGAACTGAAGAAACGGACTGCTGGGAAATTCTTAAAATAGTAGGGGTATTTTGGACTTTTCACGTTCTGCGTTGCTCCGATTGAGCTGAAATTTTATAGGCACCTATAAAACATCATTTCCTACAACTTTCCTTCTTTGACCCAAGGCCAATTCGGCCTCTAACACATAGATACAAATTCGGACAGAAATGATCAAGAATTTTCCAGAAATCTGGAATTTGTAGTTTCTAGTGAAATTTTCCCTAATTTCTCACTCCAATCACTCCCAAAACACCTTATAAAACCTCAATGGTAACATACAAGTATCACACATCAAGTTGGGCAGAAATTCCACAGCCCTAGTTCATCAATTAAATTGGGGAAAAACTTCTACACATGCTAGCATCCATGAATCCACCACCAATCAAGTTACTAAGCTTACTTTAACCATGATTGAAAGAGAAAGTTAGAGAGATATCATCCTCTTACCTTGATTTGAGTTCTCCAAGGGTAGCCCAAGCCTTCTCTTTCCAAAATTTCACCACCAAACACTAGCTAATCACTCAAGGGGAAGATTAATCGGTTTGGTTTGGTTTGATTCTTGCTTTATAGATGAATCCAAGAAGAAATGAAGAGGTTTCTCTCTTATTCTTCCTCTCTCCCTCTCTCGGCTCTTAGCAGCAGAAAATGAAGAGAAATGAAGCTGATTTTTGTCTTATAAGAAGTAAGAAGGTTAGAGTTAATTAAGACCACAATTTGGCTAACACTTGGACAATTCTTAGCCACTAATTTTTTTCTCTTTCTTCCCCTTGCTTATAAGCCACAAATTTCGGTCCCCTTAGCTGTAATATAAGAAGATATTTTGGCTCAAATATCAATAAGCTTGTGGTGCAAGAAAGTGGTGGTCCAGTGGTGCGTTCAAACGGTAGTGCGCGGGACCCGTCGGTTCGCGCCGTTTTCCTTAAAAACACCCGCACTAGGGTTTTTACTTCCCATTCACTAACTTTATTTCATTTCTCCTAATCACATATTATTTCTCACTTAAAAGTCACTTTTATTCACCAAATTTAATCCTTGCTCCATACCGAAAATTCATCCGGCGAGAAAATCGAGAAAACCTAATTTTGCTCAATTTGAAACCGAAGTGAAAAATCCTATTTTCTAGGTTCATTGGCACTTATTGTGACGACCCCACCTCCCCTTAACGCGTACCAAAGGGTTCGGCGGACCGCCTGCCCAGCTCTCGCCAGGACTCACTCACTATCTCAATCGAGTCACGTACACACATTCATGAACCATAAATAACATTCCCAATTCAAGCTTATAATTTACATTAATAGAAATCGAAGTACGAAGTCTCAATACACCAAACTAGATCAAAACGAATACAATCCAAATACAACATGTTCCATCCGAGGAATAGCGTGAGTACAAGTCAAAATCAAACAGCTAGTCTATGCTAGACTTTACATATCTCACACCTCGCTCGTACCCCTGAAAGGAAAACAAATGGAGTGGAATGAGCTAAAAGCCCAGTGAGGTTCCAAATAGCAAATTGACCATTATTTATAAGTACGAGTTTTCGATATAGCAAAGTAACGAGCATAAAGTGTTCATAAATGTGAACAGTAACACGTCAAGTAGAAATCTTAAAATGAGCGAATGTAGAAAATTTTTCAAAAGAAACAATAATCCAATAAACAATAACTACTCCAAAGTATAAGGATACGGATGACTCTCAGGAGCCAAATTCCCATTACATTACTAGAAGCTTGATCCCGTAGTAGTTGACACTCCGTCAACTTTCAAGTAAGTAACCAATCCAGTAGAACACCACTTAAACGACTCTCCGTCCACCGTTCAACCCCCAGCTGGGCCCAAAATCCTCAAGAACACGGGTGGTAATACTCGAGTATACCGATTAGTCGAGGAGATATCACTCCACTCGACAATACAAGAGACCCAGGGTTCGTTACCCAATCGACCAAGCCCTTGCCGGCTCGACTAGAGTAACTCGCCACAGGGTTTCTGGAATTCCAGGAAGTGCGCGCATCATAATCAAGTATATCAAGTCAATTGCAACAATAAACAAGTATATCACGTAAGGGCAAGTGCGATAAAGTACACTCTTGCCCTTACAATTCACGTACATAACATGTAATCAGATTGGTCACGTATCAAGTTCAAGTATCAAGTTCAATTCGGTATTTGAAAGCACTCACCAAAAGATATAGTGCCTTTACTGGTCACTTTCAGGTTATACTCCGGTTCGGAGTCCAAATCTGCGATAAAACTCAATTTAAGAACTTTGAAACATGACTAGAGTTCGAAACTTAGACGTTTCGTTCAATAAGAATCAAGAAATTGAAATTCACTTGGAGAATACTCGTGATATACTCGCTCACTTTTTAAATGATAAAACTTTGTAACATTTATACTTGAAATGGTCATGCGAGTCGAAAGTACAAGGGAAAACGTACTTTGAGCAATCATTATTTCATTTCTCAAGGGTACAAGTTCGGCCAAGTCCTTACTTATATACCTCGGAACACGCAGACTCAAGTACCCTAGATGGTTCAAGCAGTAATCACTCTTAACCCATACTCGAGTTGCAAGTAGTTCTCTAGTCTTCGAGCGTAAATTTGGGCAGCATGCCCTTTGTGTTTACCTAATTTTCCAGCCATTTAGGCTTCATTATTTTTCTTCAACACCACCCAACATCACACATAAAAAAAATTCAAGCCAAGAGCCGTTCCATAGGCTCACAATATCATAATAATAAGATTCGCATCAATAGCAAGAACAGAAATTCCATATAGCCGAAAGACAGATTTGACGTATAAAAGCGGAAATAACTTATCCGAGGCTACGCTAATCGGATTAAGGCGAAACCTATGCCGTTTCGAAGCTAAGACTCAGGGCTACAATGTTCATGAATATCACTAAGTCCAGTTTCTAATGTAACTTAGTCAAATTCTCAGACTACTAAACCAGAAACCAATTCATCGGCTGTTTAAACGCATTATGCTGTAGCGGACCTAACTCAGTGTACACAAGTCCGAATCAGGTTTTCTTTGAGGCATTTTAAAGCTACTTCAGAACACTACAACTTTTATGTTTTGGCCCAGAGCTAAATCAGAATGGATCCTGATCAAAAATCGTGATAAACTGGACTGAACTGAAGAAACGGACTGCTGGGAAATTCTTAAAACAGCAAGGGTATTTTGGACTTTTCACGACCTCCGTTGCTCCGATTGAGCTGAAATTTTACAGGCACCTATAAAATGCCATTCTCTACAACTTTCCTTCTTTGACCAAAGGCCAATTCGGCCTCTAACATATAGATACAATTTCGGACAGAATGCTTGGGAAATTTTCCAGAAATCTGGAATTTTTAGCTCTAAGTGTAATTTCCTCAAATTTCTGGTTCTAATCACCACTAAACAACCTTATATAACCTTAATTGCAACATTTACACATCATACATCACATTGAGCAGAAAATCAGAACCCCTAGTTCATCAAATAAATTGGGGAAAACCTCTAAATCATGCTAATCATCCATGATTCCACCACTATAATCAAACTACTAACTTAATTTAACAAAATCAAAAGCAAAACTTAGAGAGATGAGTTCTCTTACCTTGGTTAGAAGTCTCTAAAAGCAGCCCCAAGCTTTCCTTTTCCAAACTTTCACCACCAAACACTAGCTAATCACTCAAGGAGAAGATTAATCGGTTTAGAATTTTTGTTTCTTACTTGGATGGTGTAAATCAAGAAGAAAATGGTTGTTTCTTGCTCTCCCTTTTCTCTCTCTCTTGCTCGGCTGTGAAGGTGCAGAAATGAGGAAGAAAGGCTGCTAATATGGTGTTAATAAGACAAGAGGATTAGGACTAATTGTGACCACAAGTTGGCCTAACACTTGGCTCAATTTCAACCACTCAAATTTTCTCTTTCCTTGTTTTTTCTTTGCCTTAAATTTCGGCCAATAGGAGAGCTAAGAGGGGGAAGATATTTTTCTCCATTAGTGATAAACTTGTATGGCAAGAAAGTGGTGGTCCAGTGGTGCGTTCAATCGGTAGTGTGCGGGACCCGCTGGTTCGCGCCGTTTTTCTTAAAACTCACGTACTAGGGTTTTTACTTCCCATTCACTAACTTTATATCATTGCTACTACTCACATATTATTTTTCACTTAAAAGTCACTTTTAATCACCAAATTGATCCTTGGTCAGTACCGAAAATTCATCCGGCGAAAAAATCGCGAAAACCCTAATTTTGCTCAAATCTTGAAACCGAAGTGTAAAACCCTATTTCCAGGTTCATCTGCACTTATTGTTGAACAATTGGGTAGTAGGGCCTTAATAAATAATAATTTTCAAATAAAAGGAAATTTTTAAGAAAACGTGAGGTATTTACAATTTCAATAATTAACATTAGAATCTCTAGTAAAATATGAAAGATTTAAGAAACCGTTTAGTCACAAGTAAACTAGGGTTTTTGATTAAAACATTAGGGTTTCTAGTCGTTTAAAACAAAATAAGGTTTTAAATCAAACCCGAAGAAATATACTTTAATATTTTCTTCACAAACAACCTCCTAATATTCGGGATGTTACACTTATTGTGGGGTGATTGAGTAGTATGGCCATTATAAAGTGGTATTTGTCAAAGAAAAGGGAATTTTAAGAAAAATATAAGGAATTTTCACGGCTTCTGGCCGGATTTTCCCACAAAACTCTATTCACCAGAAATTTTTCCCTTTTCTTCTGCCTCGGGGCGTCACAAACTCCCCTCCTTAAAAGAATGTCGTCCTCGACATTCCAACTTGTACTAATCAGATTAAAATAGTTCTCGAAAGTCGATCACATATTAAGAATCATTTCAATCTCGCTTATCATAATCAAATACTAATCAGATCAAGTATCTAAAAGATCAATCACATACTAAGAATCACTCTAATCTCACTTATCGTAATGCATGATCCAGTAAAGCATGGCTTATTAAATAATCACTTATCAAATTCAAGTACTAAATATCACGCCGATCCAACTTATCCAATAGTCATGGTCCACTAGGGAGTTAATCAAGTGATTAGATAAAACAGGCAAAAAGCTTGAGGTTGGACGTAGAGTCCAGGATATAGCGAAACTTTAGATCAAATATTCATCCTTGGTGGTGCTGGACAACACAACAAGCTAGCACAACGGCTATGCTTCACCAAAAGCCTCAGTTCAAGTATTTGTCCCTGGCGGTGCTGGACAACACAACAAGCTAGCACATCGGCTAAACTTCGCCAGAGAACCTCAGTTCATGTATTCGTCCCTGGCGGTGCTGGACAACACAACAAGTTAGCACATCGGCTAAACTTCGCCAGAGAACCTCAGTTCATAATTCCATCTCTGGTGGTGATGGACAACACAACAGGCATGCCTCGCCAGAAGAATGGCGGTGCTGGACAACACAACAGGCAATGCCCCACCAGAGAGGTTCAGTTCAACCGCTACAGAAGAGTAGTAGCCGGTCTACAACCATATGAGTACGAGTAAGTTCACGAGTAGGGTAACAGTAGAGTTCAAACAAATAGGTTCAAAACAGAACGGAATATTTCAGGTTCATGCAGCACGAATAGAAAGAGGTTCAAAAGCAGGGTCAAATGCTTTAGGTTCATGGAGCACCAGTACAATTAAGAACTCACTCGTCCAACTTATGCCCAGCAAATCACATTCCTAAGCAGTCACAAGATTCAAGTTCACATTCCATATATTCAGCCAAATTAGGTCCATCAAGGTACGTAAGGCACACTAGCCTAAACAGGTTCAAGTCTCAAGTAAGCTCAGTCTAATCGGTTTCAGGCAGTTCGAGTTCTCTTATCAACCCAGTACAATACTTTCGGGGTTCAAACTTCCTAAGGTTGTAATATTGGCACAGAACCAACCCTAACATATGTTGCGCACAAGAAAATTTCACCAAGTTTCCGACTAGATTAATCCATTATACACTAGTAGATCTGATCTTCGGGTTTATTTTCGATTCATATTCAGTACTAGGGACCTATTAAATTGTATGAATCTGTCCATCAATTTCTCCCATGAATACGGAGTTGGCTAAACCCTCGGTCACAGCCCTTTACTCCTAGCCCTGCTACCATACTTAATAAAAATCTGTAAGTGCAGGAAAAGGATTAACTAAGCATGAAAGAACTTAACACGTATACTAGTTGCAAAAACATTTAAAATCAGGTCATGATTTATTACATATATCAAAAATTATAACCTGAGTTAAAAGTCATAAAATAAGGCCAATATGTCGGAATTTGTATATAAACACTTAGGTACCATAAAAGATAAAAGCATAGGTAAGCTAGATACAAACGTCTCACGATGTGGACCACCCTTCCTAGGTCTTCCACATGGTCCAATTATTGCTCATTTCAATTAGATTACATGCCTTCACGACATTAGATCCAAGAAATCCATAACACAAGCCGAAGTCAAAGGTTATCCATGTCAAAGTTCAAAATGCCATCATCTCCAAGAATAACCAATCTTAGGTTCTATAGTACAGTCGCAAGTTCCAAGTTCAAACCCAAGAAATGAATACACTTGCTAACTAACGTGCCAAATGGAACCCAAGTCAATTCACACTAACTTCGTACTCTTGAATACAGCCACTCTATATCTCAAAGCTGTCTCAATCCGTACATTTAAAATTGGCTCACTCTTCTTGAAAGTCAAGAATTTTAAAACATAAGATGAGTGTTTAAAGTAATCAAAATCTTATCAAGTTCAGGATTCACATTAGTAAACATAAGCTTGCCATTCTCTCGAAAACTCAGGATATATATATATTTTTCTTTGTATAAAGCATGGACCAATTCAAGTGTGAGAATATGCCGGTATACAATCAAGGGGAAAACTTAGTTTAGAAATTGTTATCCTGGTATTAACCCATCATATACAAAATTCAACAAGCTCATCAGGTATTCACAACTTTTCAAATTTGAACTTCAAGTAAAACTCACATTTTTACTAAAATCGGCAAATTACACATACTTAAAGCATATATATCTTATTTCCAATCATTGCATACAAATAAAACTAGTACATCCTAGCTTTTCTTCAAAATCCCAAAACAAAATTTCTTTAGAAAGTAGGGGCGAAAATGCATTTTATTCCTTTGGTACTTTTATCTTGGTTCAAAATCATTACTCATAAAATTTGGCTATCACATCTCACCTTTTATCCATGGCCATGGCCAGTACTAGGAATCACCTCAATTCCTTCCACACTTACAAACATACTAGAATTCAAATTCGTCCAATCTTTCACTAGTCATCTAATTCCTCAATTTTTTTTTTTTGTTTTTCTACAAGTCCCAAATAAGGAATTCTCAAACAATCAATTTCTTTGTACCACTAGGATACAATAGCTCCTCGTTCACATAATATTCAAATTACTCTCACAGCCAAACATCCTAAACTTTAACTCTAGGATACGCTACAGAGATCTGGAACCTAAGCTCTGATACCAATTGTAACGACCCCATTTTCCCCTAAGGCGAACCAGAGGGGTCAACGGGCCGCCTGCCCAGCTCTCGCCAGGACTCAATCATTCCCTATAGTCCTCGAATGAATTACACGATAAAACTCAACTTTTACATCATATTCTCCAAAATTTACATATCACAATCGAAGCGGAAACTAGTTCTAAGCGAAAAATGTAGATTTACATCCGATTCAATTCCAAATATTTATACAAGCCCAAAAGTACATAAATCAAAACCAAAACTAAACTATACAAGATGTACGCCATCCAGCCACACAAAGATCCAAATACAAGGTCTTCCTTTACCTCGATCCCTGTGGGGAGAAGAAGATAATAGGGGGTGAGCTAGAAGCTCAGCGAGTGACCAGTAAAATCAACAGCCAAGTATATTTCACAATAAAGCATTAATATGATGTCATGATGCAGTAATCAAATGTTCATTTATTGCTCATGTGAGCCAGTGAAGTTCTTGTATTTAAATATCCAATGCTCGTTTAGATCATGTAACCATGAAACAGAAGTAAGGAGCCATCGTGCTCCAAAGAACGTGTAAATAATAGTGGAGACATTGGTTCTAAGCACAAGACTTTCCAGGAACTCATTGGAGCCAAATTATGTCATGGCACACACCCGAACCCCCAAATGATATGCAATGGAGTAATAAATGCAAGAATTAGTTCAAAAGTAACTTTGGGACAGTCAAGGGATCACTCACACAAAATATAGTGCTTCAAGTATTCACGTTCAACTATACTCCAGGTTTGAAGTCCAGCTCTGCGATAAAAATCCAATTTGAGAACTTGAAACACGAGTAAGATTCGAAACTTAAACGTTCCGTTCATTAAGAATCAACCAATTGAAATTCATTTGAAAGGCATTCGCGAAACACTTGCACGCTTTTCAAATCATAAGGTTTTGTAGTATAGATACTTGGAAATAACACTTGAGTTGAAAGTACAAGGAAATACAAGTTTACATTGGCCATTATGTCTTTTCCTCAAGGGTACAAGTTCGGCCAAGTCCTAATGTATAACCCTCGATAAACAAAGTAGCAAAGGTGCTTGCTAGTTCAAGTAATAATCACTTAACTTTACACAAGTTACAAGTCTCGTTTCCTAGTCCTCGAGTATAAATTCGGGCAGCATGCCCTTTGTGTTTACCTAATTTTCCAGCCTTTTAGGCTTCATTGTTTTTCTCAAACACAACCCAACATCATACATATCAGCAATTTATGTCAAGAGCCGTTCCATAGGCTCACAATATCATAATAACAAGAATCGCATTAAGTACAAGTGCAGAAATTCAATTTAGTTCAAGACAGATTTGACGTACAAATGCGGAAATAACATATCCGAGGCTACGCTTATCGGATTAAAACGAAACCTACGCCGTTTCGAAGCTAAGACACAGAGCTACAACATTCATGAAGGTCACTTAGTCCAGTTCCTAATGTAACTTAGTCAAATTCTCGAATTACTAAACCAGAAACCAATTCGTCGGCTGTTTAAATGCAGAACACTGTAATGGACATAACTCAGTGTACACAAGTCCGAATCAGGTTTTCTTTGAGGCATTTTAAAGCTACTTTAGAACACTACAACTTTTATGTTTTGGCCCAGAGCTAAATCAGAATGGATCCTGGTCAAAAATCGTGATAAACTGGACTGAACTGAAGAAACGGACTGCTGGGAAATTCTTAAAATAGTAGGGGTATTTTGGACTTTTCACGTTCTGCGTTGCTCCGATTGAGGTGAAATTTTATAGGCACCTATAAAACATCATTTCCTACAACTTTTCTTCTTTGACCCAAGGCCAATTCGGCCTCTAACACATAGATACAAATTCGGACAGAAATGATCAAGAATTTTCCAGAAATCTGGAATTTGTAGTTTCTAGTGAAATTTTCCCTAATTTCTCACTCCAATCACTCCCAAAACACCTTATAAAACCTCAATGGTAACATACAAGTATCACACATCAAGTTGGGCAGAAATTCCACAGCCCTAGTTCATCAATTAAATTGGGGAAAAACTTCTACACATGCTAGCATCCATGAATCCACCACCAATCAAGTTACTAAGCTTACTTTAACCATGATTGAAAGAGAAAGTTAGAGAGATATCATCCTCTTACCTTGATTTGAGTTCTCCAAGGGTAGCCCAAGCCTTCTCTTTCCAAAATTTCACCACCAAACACTAGCTAATCACTCAAGGGGAAGATTAATCGGTTTGGTTTGGTTTGATTCTTGCTTTATAGATGAATCCAAGAAGAAATGAAGAGGTTTCTCTCTTATTCTTCCTCTCTCCCTCTCTCGGCTCTTAGCAGCAGAAAATGAAGAGAAATGAAGCTGATTTTTGTCTTATAAGAAGTAAGAAGGTTAGAGTTAATTAAGACCACAATTTGGCTAACACTTGGACAATTCTTAGCCACTAATTTTTTTCTCTTTCTTCCCCTTGCTTATAAGCCACAAATTTCGGTCCCCTTAGCTGTAATATAAGAAGATATTTTGGCTCAAATATCAATAAGCTTGTGGTGCAAGTGTGAGAACCCGTAAAACCCTCATTATTTTCCTAGGGTTTATTTCCCCTTAATTGCATGTTTTCTGCATTTTCTGGCTTCGAAATATTTTCTTAGTGGATTTTATGAGCAATTATAGTTTTAAGATGATTTTTCTAGCATTGGAGAATTTTAGAAAATTCAGAGTGAATAGTGGACGTGGGACCCACTAGTGCGAAAAGTTCGAAAAAATTCGGCCAATAAGGTTAAGTTTCGGATACTGTGAGAAATTTATCGGGTGTTGAGTGATTGATGTGAGAGAGAAAAGAAAGATAGGAAGGCATTTAATGAGATGCCACATGTCACTTTCTCATTGGTTATGACTTAAGAAACACTATTCACCTTTTGACAAATTTTTGACTTTTGACCCAACTAGTAAATATCTTCAAAAATTCACTAAAATTCCCTCATTTTCTCTCCACCATAGCCGGCCCTCTCAAGCTCCAAGGAAGACAAAACTCTTCAACATTCAAGCTTCTAACAAGTCCAAATCCACCAAATCAAGTGCTTAAGTTAGTTCTACTCCATAAAAACTTTGCTCCTTGTGATAGTAAGTGTGTTGGTGAACTTTGTTTGAAGGATTAAGGTGTTCAACATCCTCCTCTCTCTTGTTTCTTGGTAAGTGAAGCTTGAAACACCCTACTACACCTAATGATGCTTATGTTGTGCTTACTAGTGATAAGAGTGCTGAAATTTCTGGTTTTTATCTTGGTTGGAATTGATTTGGTGAAGTTTTCCATTTTATGATGATTTTTCTGGTTTAATTGGATTATGATGGTGTGGTTGTTTGTGATGATTGGCAATGGACTATAATGGCTCTAGTGGATGTGAAATGTGGTTCAATGCAATCAATTTGGGATTTGGTGTGAAATTGAAAAGTTAGGGTTCTTAAGTCCCCAATTCTGTCCGGTTTTTGATCATAGGGTTAGAGGCCGAATTAGACTTTGCGCAAAACATGAAAGTTGTAGGTATTAATGTGTTTGAGGTGCCTATAAAATTTCAGGGCATTTGGGTTAATGTAGAATGAGTTATGACGAAATTACTGTAGCTGTTCTGCTGTGGACAGAATGCGAAAACTGCGATAGTAATTGGCCATTTTGACTGGAATTGGTTTGGATTTTGGAGTTGGTGTCTTCTGATGAAATGTAGCTGAATGTCTTAGCTAACTTATGTCTTTGGAATTTCGGCAATTGGACTTGTATAGACTGAGATATACTGATTACAGTTTTTGGTGATTTGCAAACCTGTTTTGGTATTTCTGGTTTAGTATTTTGCAATTTTGACCTAGTTAAGCTAGGAACTGGATTGAGTGCCCTTCTACATTGTTGTAGCCCTGTTTCATAGCTTCGAAATGGTGGGTCTTACACCCCCAACCGATAACCGTAGTGAATTTGACGCCATTACCGCATTATAAGATCAAACACGGTTTTTCTATCGAGGCTTAAGTTAAGGCCATATCTTAATTTCTGGTTTGCTATCATGCCTACTTATGCATGTGAAACCCTATTGGGGTTGTGTTTAGCATTGTTTGGTGACTCGTTCTCGAGTCTCATTGTATGTGTTCCATGTTCTAGGGCTTGAAGGTAGTGCTCGACGGCTTGGTGATCGTGGTACATGAAATACCACTTACTTGCTTGGTGAGTATACTACTCACTTGATGGATTACTATGTGGCTTGTTAAATGTTATGTGATGCCTTAATGGCTTACTTGGATATTGAAATTGATCAAGGTGAGGGTGTACTTGACCGCCCTCACCTCTTTTGATATTGTCACTGATTGGTTACCGCTTTATTGCATTACTGAACTTGATATATTGGTTGGCGAATTCCATTTCATGGAAACTGAATTGATGTCGTTTGGATGATGTCCAACGGCCATACTGCATTACTGAGCTCAACCCCGTTTGGTAGTCAATTGGATCGAGCCGGCGAGGGCTTGGTCGTGACGATTGAATTGCCACGGGGACTGTACTGGGGAACCTTGTGGTAATGAGACCCTTGGTTCCGGTAAACTCGAGTCTTACCAAAAGCTACTGAAATGGAGTGCGGGCCCGGTTGGGGTATGTTGGTGGAAGGAATGGAAGTAAAGAGTTGTCTACGGTTTGGTTTTATAACATTGACGGAGAGTCAATGAGGTTGGTTCAAGATTTCAAGCGTGGAAACGGGCTCTTGAGAGCCGACCGTATCCTTTTACCGTTTTGCTTCATTGCTTATTTGAGCACTTTAAATGAAGGTTCATTCTTATATGACTTTGATTGCTTATTGGGTGGTATACCACTGGGCTTTGGCTCATTCCGTGTTATTTGTTTTCCTTACAGGAATATACTTTCTTTTGAAAATGGACTGGATAGTCAATTGCCATACTGAGCTTGTAAATGTCTTTTGTATCGCTCTTGAAGTGAAACCCTAATGTATAACGGGTTCATTTCCTTTTGTTAGGCAAATCGAATGTGTACTTCTTAATGAATGGTTTTGGCATGCCATTATGGTTGTAAATGTTGATTTCCATTGTATATATATGTTTATATGTTAAATTGATGTTTGGATGAACTTCGGAGCGATTCGGCTTTCAAACGGCAAAAGAAAATTTTGAACGAAAAGGCTCTGGACTGAATCCGGATTCTAACGTGTCCTGCACTATTCATCTTCGGCGCAAAGTTTCATTTTTTTTTTATTTTTATGATTTTGACTTGTTTGCGTGAAATGGTATGTTCCGGAACGTTATAGAACGACGTAAACTGTACCGTAGTCCTGGCGAGAGCTGGGCAGGCAGTCCGCTAACCCCTTTGGTTCGCCTTAGGGGAAGGTGGGGCTGTCACAGGTGGTATCAGAGCCTAGGTTTGAATTAGCCTGGGTGTTATCGGATTGTTTGACTTGCGGATTGTTGCTTTTGGCCTTTAAGTTTATATTGATTATTGATGATTACATGTTCTTGTTATGTAGGATGGCCGAACAGGGTGACCCTAGTGCTAGTCCTTCGGGGGCTAGACCTCGTAAAGTACTCCCCGTGATTCCCTATCAGATACGGCCGGGAGGGGCCGTCATTCGTTGGAGCCCTTCTAACCGTCTACGACGGTGCCCGTGTAAGGAGAGGTATGCCTACCCGAACACCCTCGTGTTTGCGCTAGATAAAGAGCGCAAGGGGTTGGCGCGAGAGAATGCTCGACTGGAGGTCGATGCTATCCAGGATAGGGCAACCAAGGATAAGCAAGCGGCGCGTATAAAAGAGTTAGAATACGACGTGCTTGAGGCTGAGGATCGAGTGGATGACCTTTGCGCTCAATTAAAGGAGGCACGAGAGCGAGAGCTTAAGCGAGCTCGCAAGGTTAGGGGTCGCGCTGAGGCGATTCTTAATTTGTGTGACGATGGCCTGGAAGAGTGTAGTGACGAGGCATCGTGTGCGGAGGCCGACCCTGGGGAGGAGTCTACCCCATCGCCTGGGTCCCAGACCCCAGCGACTGACTAGGCCCTGACTTATAGGGCACCTTGTGGATAGTGGTGGTTTTTGGTTGTACATAGGGATACGGATAGAGCCTTAGCTAACCGTTTTGGATGTAGAGTTAGCTCCGTGTAAATTTCTTTTGATAGGCCTATCCTCAGGTGGATCTTTTGTGTACGTACGTGCTTTGGCCGTACTTGACTGACTGCTTGTATAACTGTTTGGCTTGTATATATGTGTGTTTGTGCTCCTGTTTGCGACGTATAACTGTGTGTTGCTGTGAAAGTTTATGTGTGACTTACTTGCTTTCTTACTGCTTTGGTTTAGTACTTTTGCCTAGACCGAGTGAACTCATGGAAGGTACACGAAGTGGTCGGGGACGTGGGCGCGGTATTAGACAACCCACACCGGTTAGGGAAACTGGGGAAGCTTCTACTGGCCCAATTCCTGAACCTCAAATAGACCCCAATGCTCAAATAGCTGCTGCTATGCAGCAAATGACAAACCTACTCGCACAAGTAGTGCAACAACAGGGCCAGAACCCAAACCCTAACCCTGGAAACCCCGGAAACCCTGGCCATCATAATGAGAGCGATGATAGAGCTCTAGAACGTTTTCAAAAGTTTTCCCCGCCAAAGTTTATTGGGGGACCCGACCCTGACGTCGCCGAGAAGTGGCTTGAGAAAATGGTTGATATCTTCGCGGCCCTACACTACCCAGAGGAACGGCAGGTGACATTCGCCGTGTTTCAACTCGAGGGAGCTGCCCGTTCCTGGTGGAACGTCATTAGGCAGAAATGGGAGCGGAAACAGACACAGAGGACTTGGGTGAACTTCATCCGCGAATTTAATGCTAAGTTTTTCCCTCCTCTAGTCCAGGAGAGGAAGGAGGACGAGTTTATCCGGCTCCGGCAAGGGGCTCAGACGGTGGCGGAGTACGAGAGCCAGTTTACCCGCCTGTCCAAATTCGCGCCTGAATTAATTATGACTGAGCAACGACGCGTGAGGCGCTTCATTCAGGGTTTGAACGTTGAGATCCAGAAAGACCTCGCGGCGGCTCAAATCACTACTTTTAGCGAGGCAATGGAAAAAGCCCAGCGAGTGGAGAGTGCACGGCTTCAGGTCCGAAACTTCCAGGCTAAGAAGCGTGGTTTTCCTGGGAGTACATCCGGACAAGGTGAGAAGAGCACTCCCTCCAAGTTTGGACGAGGAACTGGGGGTGGACGACAATCTGGATCAGGCAGAGGGACTCCGTTCAGGGGCGGCCAAGCTGGGCGAGGACAAAGGGGAAACACCCAGAGTGGCTCGGCTTCGGCACCTCGTGGTCCCTGTGGGCACTGTGGAAAGACAAACCACACCGAGGACAATTGCTGGAGGAAACTGGGGAAATGTCTGCGGTGTGGAAGTGCGGACCATCAGCTGGCTACATGTCCGGTCCTGAAACAAGACGGAAAGGGGAGTCAGCTACCGCCGAGGACTAATACTGGACCAGTCAAGGGAGACGGATCTAAGCCTAAAGTTCCAGCTAGGGTATATTCCTTAGAGCCTCATCAGGTCCCAGATTCTTCCGAGGTGGTGGAAGGTACGATCCCTATTTTCCACCGCTTTGCCAAAGTTTTAATTGATCCTGGTGCCACTCATTCGTTTGTTAACCCTGATTTCATGTGTGGCATCGATATAAAACCTGCTAGTTTACCTTATGACCTAGAAGTTAGTACACCTACGGGGAATCAACGGTTGGTGACTAGTATGGTTTATAAGGATTGCGATGTATGGGTAGGAGAGAGGAGATTTTTAGGCGACCTGATTTGCTTATCTATTAAGGGGTACGATGTGATTTTGGGTATGGACTGGCTAGCCAAATATAATGCCCAACTGGATTGTAAAACGAAGATAGTGGAATTTCGCATTCCTGGTGAGGCAACCTTAAGGTTGGATATAAGGGGTAGGTTAGCCTCATCTGCTCTTCTTTCGGGCATTCGAGCTAGGAAACTGATAAGTAGAGGGGCGCAAGGTTTTTTGGCCTTTTTAATTAATACCCCTACGGATAAGTTAAAGGTAGATGATGTAGCCATAGTGAGGGACTTTCCGGATGTTTTCCCTGATGAGTTAGTAGCCTTACCTCCGGAAAGAGAGATAGAATTCCGAATAGATCTTTTACCTGGAACCGCACCTATCTCGAAAACCCCTTACCGAATGGCGCCTGCAGAACTTAAGGAGCTTAAGTTGCAACTGCAAGACCTTCTGGAGCGGGGATTCATTCACGAGAGTGAGTCTCCTTGGGGAGCTCCGGTGTTATTTGTGAAGAAGAAGGACGGCACGTTGAGGATGTGTATTGACTATAGGGGGCTGAACAACGTTACGATCAAGAATAAGTATCCACTGCCCCACATCGACGAGTTGTTTGACCAGCTACAAGGAGCAGTGGTCTTCTCAAAGTTAGACCTTCGACAGGGATACTATCAGTTGTTGATTAGGAAGGAGGACATTCCGAAAACTGCTTTCAACTCGAGATACGGGCATTACGAGTTTGCCGTTATGCCCTTTGGACTGACTAATGCTCCCGCCGCCTTCATGGACCTAATGCATAGGGTTTTCAAACCCTATCTAGACCGATTTGTTGTTGTGTTTATCGATGACATTTTGGTCTACTCTAAGACACGTGAGGAGCATGAGAAGCATTTGAGAATGGTATTGCAGACATTGAGGGAACATCAGCTGTATGCCAAGTTTAGTAAATGCGAGTTCTGGTTGGAGAGAGTAGCGTTTCTAGGGCACGTGATCTCCCGCGAAGGTATTTCGGTGGACCCCGCGAAGGTGGAGGCCGTGACGAATTGGAGGAGGCCAGAAACCCCCACGGAAATTCGTAGCTTTCTAGGGCTAGCTGGGTACTACCGACGGTTTATTAAAGATTTTTCCAAACTGGCAGGACCTTTAACTGATTTGACAAAGAAGCATGGCCAGTTTATCTGGAACGGCCGATGCGAAACAAGTTTTCAGGAATTAAAGAAAAGACTGACCATGGCTCCAGTACTGGTCTTGCCAAATGGAGTGGACGGGTTTGTAGTATATGCGGATGCGTCGCGAGAAGGACTGGGGTGCGTTTTGATGCAGAATCGGAATGTGATTGCTTACGCCTCTAGAAAATTGAAGCTTCACGAGCAGAACTACCCGACTCATGATCTGGAACTAGCTGCAGTGGTGTTTGCTCTGAAAAAGTGGAGGCACTACCTGTATGGGGTGACCTTTGAAGTGTTTTCGGATCACAAGAGTCTTAGGTACCTCTTCTCCCAGAAGGAACTGAATATGAGACAACGGCGATGGATGGAATTCTTGGAAGATTACGACTGTACGATCAATTACCATCCGGGAAAGGCAAATGTGGTAGCAGATGCCTTAAGTCGTAAGGTGCAAATAGCAGGGCTAATGATTAAGGAGTGGGGTTTGCTAGAATCCGTGTGCGAGTGGAAACCCTGTCTAGGGAGCCATAAGGTGATATTTGGCAATGTTAGGGTTACCTCCACTCTACTGGAACGTATTAAAGAGGCACAAAAAGAAGATTTGATGGTACAGAAATGGAAAGAGAAAGTGGATAAGGGAGAAACAACGGACTTCAATTTGAGTCCTGAGGGTATTGTAAAATATCGGAACCGAATAGTGGTACCAAAGGATGAGGCATTGAAAGCAGAAATTCTGGAGGAAGCTCATAGATCTAAGTACACAATCCATCCGGGTAGCAGCAAGATGTATCAAGACCTGAAAGGAACCTATTGGTGGGACAATATGAAGAAGGAAATCGCGCAATATGTACAAAAATGTCTCATTTGCCAGCAAGTGAAAGCAGAGCATCAAAAACCATCGGGTCTGTTACAACCCTTGGAGATACCCGAGTGGAAGTGGGAAAACATCACCATGGACTTCGTTTCCGGTTTACCGAGGACGCAAAGAGGACACGATGCCGTTTGGGTGATCGTTGATCGATTAACCAAGTCGGCCCATTTCTTGCCGGTGAACATGAAGTATTCAATGGACAAGTTGGCTCGACTGTACATGGATGAGATAGTAAGATTACACGGTGTTCCTGTGAGCATCGTCTCTGATCGGGATCCACGGTTTGTATCTCGATTTTGGCAGAAGTTTCAAGAAACCCTGGGGACTAAACTTAATTTGAGCACGACCTACCACCCTCAGACGGATGGCCAGTCAGAACGGACAATTCAGACGCTCGAGGACATGCTACGAACGTGCATTCTGGACTTTGGAGGCAATTGGGGTCAGCACATGACCTTAGTCGAATTTGCATATAACAATAGCTTTCATTCGTCGATTCAAATGGCTCCGTACGAAGCTCTCTACGGACGCAAGTGCCGGTCGCCGATTTACTGGGATGAAGTTGGCGAAAAGAAAGCACTGGACCCGACAACTATTCCGTGGATGGAAGAGGCTCACGAGAAGGTTAAGTTGATACGGCAACGAATCCAAACTGCCCAAAGTCGCCAAAAGAGCTACGCGGATAATCGAAGAAAAGACTTGGAGTTTGAAGTTGGGGATTATGTATTTCTCAAGATCACACCCTTACGAAGTCTTACAACGGGTAAAGGAAAGAAGCTTCAACCACGGTACGTCGGACCCTATAAGATTCTTCAGAGGGTTGGAGTGGTCGCGTATCGACTGGAACTGCCATCCAGTCTATCTCGAATCCACGACGTATTTCACGTCTCAAGGCTAAAGAAGTACCATCCTGACCCATCCCATGTATTGCAACCGGAGGATATCGAAGTAGATGAATCACTGGCCTATGAAGAGAAACCGGTTCAAGTACTCGATCGAAAAGTCAAAGAGCTCCGAAACAAACGGATTCCACTAGTGAAGGTGCTATGGAAAAACCACGGAGTTGAGGAAGCCACCTGGGAGATGGAAGAGGAAATGCGAAAGAAATACCCAAACCTTTTCGGGAAGTAAGGTGAGAAATTTCGAGGACGAAATTCTTTTAAGGGGGGGAGAGTGTGAGAACCCGTAAAACCCTCATTATTTTCCTAGGGTTTATTTCCCCTTAATTGCATGTTTTCTGCATTTTCTGGCTTCGAAATATTTTCTTAGTGGATTTTATGAGCAATTATAGTTTTAAGATGATTTTTCTAGCATTGGAGAATTTTAGAAAATTAAGAGTGAATAGTGGACGTGGGACCCACTAGTGCGAAAAGTTCGGAAAAATTCGGCCAATAAGGTTAAGTTTCGGATACTGTGAGAAATTTATCGGGTGTTGAGTGATTGATGTGAGAGAGAAAAGAAAGATAGGAAGGCATTTAATGAGATGCCACATGTCACTTTCTCATTGGTTATGACTTAAGAAACACTATTCACCTTTTGACAAATTTTTGACTTTTGACCCAACTAGTAAATATCTTCAAAAAATTCACTAAAATTCCCTCATTTTCTCTCCACCATAGCCGGCCCTCTCAAGCTCCAAGGAAGACAAAACTCTTCAACATTCAAGCTTCTAACAAGTCCAAATCCACCAAATCAAGTGCTTAAGTTAGTTCTACTCCATAAAAACTTTGCTCCTTGTGATAGTAAGTGTGTTGGTGAACTTTGTTTGAAGGATTAAGGTGTTCAACATCCTCCTCTCTCTTGTTTCTTGGTAAGTGAAGCTTGAAACACCCTACTACACCTAATGATGCTTATGTTGTGCTTACTAGTGATAAGAGTGCTGAAATTTCTGGTTTTTATCTTGGTTGGAATTGATTTGGTGAAGTTTTCCATTTTATGATGATTTTTCTGGTTTAATTGGATTATGATGGTGTGGTTGTTTGTGATGATTGGCAATGGACTATAATGGCTCTAGTGGATGTGAAATGTGGTTCAATGCAATCAATTTGGGATTTGGTGTGAAATTGAAAAGTTAGGGTTCTTAAGTCCCCAATTCTGTCCGGTTTTTGATCATAGGGTTAGAGGCCGAATTAGACTTTGCGCAAAACATGAAAGTTGTAGGTATTAATGTGTTTGAGGTGCCTATAAAATTTCAGGGCATTTGGGTTAATGTAGAATGAGTTATGACGAAATTACTGTAGCTGTTCTGCTGTGGACAGAATGCGAAAACTGCGATAGTAATTGGCCATTTTGACTGGAATTGGTTTGGATTTTGGAGTTGGTGTCTTCTGATGAAATGTAGCTGAATGTCTTAGCTAACTTATGTCTTTGGAATTTCGGCAATTGGACTTGTATAGACTGAGATATACTGATTACAGTTTTTGGTGATTTGCAAACCTGTTTTGGTATTTCTGGTTTAGTATTTTGCAATTTTGACCTAGTTAAGCTAGGAACTGGATTGAGTGCCCTTCTACATTGTTGTAGCCCTGTTTCATAGCTTCGAAATGGTGGGTCTTACACCCCCAACCGATAACCGTAGTGAATTTGACGCCATTACCGCATTATAAGATCAAACACGGTTTTTCTATCGAGGCTTAAGTTAAGGCCATATCTTAATTTCTGGTTTGCTATCATGCCTACTTATGCATGTGAAACCCTATTGGGGTTGTGTTTAGCATTGTTTGGTGACTCGTTCTCGAGTCTCATTGTATGTGTTCCATGTTCTAGGGCTTGAAGGTAGTGCTCGACGGCTTGGTGATCGTGGTACATGAAATACCACTTACTTGCTTGGTGAGTATACTACTCACTTGATGGATTACTATGTGGCTTGTTAAATGTTATGTGATGCCTTAATGGCTTACTTGGATATTGAAATTGATCAAGGTGAGGGTGTACTTGACCGCCCTCACCTCTTTTGATATTGTCACTGATTGGTTACCGCTTTATTGCATTACTGAACTTGATATATTGGTTGGCGAATTCCATTTCATGGAAACTGAATTGATGTCGTTTGGATGATGTCCAACGGCCATACTGCATTACTGAGCTCAACCCCGTTTGGTAGTCAATTGGATCGAGCCGGCGAGGGCTTGGTCGTGACGATTGAATTGCCACGGGGACTGTACTGGGGAACCTTGTGGTAATGAGACCCTTGGTTCCGGTAAACTCGAGTCTTACCAAAAGCTACTGAAATGGAGTGCGGGCCCGGTTGGGGTATGTTGGTGGAAGGAATGGAAGTAAAGAGTTGTCTACGGTTTGGTTTTATAACATTGACGGAGAGTCAATGAGGTTGGTTCAAGATTTCAAGCGTGGAAACGGGCTCTTGAGAGCCGACCGTATCCTTTTACCGTTTTGCTTCATTGCTTATTTGAGCACTTTAAATGAAGGTTCATTCTTATATGACTTTGATTGCTTATTGGGTGGTATACCACTGGGCTTTGGCTCATTCCGTGTTATTTGTTTTCCTTACAGGAATATACTTTCTTTTGAAAATGGACTGGATAGTCAATTGCCATACTGAGCTTGTAAATGTCTTTTGTATCGCTCTTGAAGTGAAACCCTAATGTATAACGGGTTCATTTCCTTTTGTTAGGCAAATCGAATGTGTACTTCTTAATGAATGGTTTTGGCATGCCATTATGGTTGTAAATGTTGATTTCCATTGTATATATATGTTTATATGTTAAATTGATGTTTGGATGAACTTCGGAGCGATTCGGCTTTCAAACGGCAAAAGAAAATTTTGAACGAAAAGGCTCTGGACTGAATCCGGATTCTGACGTGGCCTGCACTATTCATCCTCGGCGCAAATTTTCGTTTTTTTTATTTTGTGTTTTCTGACTTGTTTGCGTGCATTGGTGAGTTCCGGAACGTTATAGAACGATGTAACTGTACCGTAGTCCTGACGAGAGTTGGGCAGGCAGTCCGCTAACCCCTTTGGTTCGCCTTAGGGGAAGGTGGGGCTGTCACAGCAAGAAAGTGGTGGTCCAGTGGTGCGTTCAAACGGTAGTGCGCGGGACCCGTCGGTTCGCGCCGTTTTCCTTAAAAACACCCGCACTAGGGTTTTTACTTCCCATTCACTAACTTTATTTCATTTCTCCTAATCACATATTATTTCTCACTTAAAAGTCACTTTTATTCACCAAATTTAATCCTTGCTCCATACCGAAAATTCATCCGGCGAGAAAATCGAGAAAACCTAATTTTGCTCAATTTGAAACCGAAGTGAAAAATCCTATTTTCTAGGTTCATTGGCACTTATTGTGGGGTGATTGAGTAGTATGGCCATTATAAAGTGGTATTTGTCAAAGAAAAGGGAATTTTAAGAAAAATATAAGGAATTTGCACGGCTTCTGGCCGGATTTTCCCACAAAACTCTATTCACCAGAAATTTTTCCCTTTTCTTCTGCCTCGGGGCGTCACATTTAAGCTAATGACAAGTGGACACTTGGCACCTTATTGTTGCTAGAAGTCATGTTCTTGTCTCCTCAGTATTAATTCATCTAGGTAACCTCCAATTATCTCCTAACACCTAGTAATTAAATCCCTATATGCAATATTTAACCGAATCGGCCGAAGTTCTCTCACTAAATGCACTAGCGGGTCCCACGTCCAAAATACGTTCCAAATTTCTCACGAACTACCTTATACTAGAAAAATGATTTTAAAACTATATTTACTGATAAAATGTTGATAAAAGTAATATAATAAAGAAAATAAAAAAAAAACGGGTGCACAGGAATAAAATAATAAATAAATAAATAAATTTTTTTTTTCTGGGTTCTCACACTCTCTCCCCCTTAAAGAATTTCGCCCTCGAAATTGCTCACCTGGGTTACTAAATAGCTCAGGGTATTTCTTTTGCATCTCTTCCTCCAACTCCCAAGTTGCCTCTTCTATTCCATGATTTCTCCACAAAACCTTCACTAATGGAATTTGCTTATTCCTCAGTTCCTTAATCCTCCGATCGAGTACTTGTACAGGTCTTTCTTCGTAAGTAAGTGCCTCATCTAACTCAATCTCCTCTGGTCGCACAACGTGGGTTGGATCAGGATAGTATTTTTTCAGCATCGAAACATGGAAGACGTCATGAATCCGAGATAAACTTGGCGGCAACTCGAGTCGGTACGCTACCTTCCCAACTCGTTGGAGAATTTTGTAAGGCCCCACGAACCGTGGTTGAAGTTTCTTTCCTCTACCCGCAGTGACGCTTCGTAGTGGTGTGATTTTAAGGAAAACACGGTCTCCAACTTCGAACTCCAAGTCTTTCCTTCGGTTATCTGCGTAGCTCTTTTGTCGGCTTTGAGCTGTTTGGAGTCTTTGACGGATCAATTTAACCTTCTCTTGTGCATCCTCCATCCAAGGAATGGTTGTTGGATCTAGAGCTTTCTTTTCCCCTACTTCATCCCAATAAATGGGCGAACGACACTTCCGTCCGTAGAGAGCTTCATATGGTGCCATTTGAATGGACGAATGGAAACTGTTATTGTAGGCAAACTCTACCAAAGTCATATGTTGACCCCAATTACCCCCAAAATCCAGAATACAAGTCCGTAACATATCCTCGAGGGTTTGAATGGTTCGCTCTGACTGTCCATCCGTCTGGGGGTGATAAGTGGTACTAAGGTTGATTTTGGTCCCCAAGTTCTCCTGAAACTTTTGCCAAAACCGCGATACAAAACGAGGATCTCGGTCTGAAACTATACTCACTGGAACCCCATGCAACCTCACAATTTCATTCAGGTACAACCTAGCCAACTTATCCATGGAATCCTTCACATTCACGGGTAAGAAATGAGCCGATTTGGTCAACCGATCAACGATCACCCAAACGGCATCATGTCCTTTCTGAGTTCTTGGCAGTCCAGAAACAAAGTCCATCGTGATATTTTCCCACTTCCATTCAGGTATCTCAAGAGGTTGTAACAGTCCAGAGGGTTTTTGGTGTTCAGCCTTGACTTGCTGGCAAATCAGACAGGTTTGGATATATTGAGCAATCTCCCTCTTCATCTTATCCCACCAGTACAACCGTCGCAAGTCTTGGTACATCTTATTACTACCAGGATGGATCGTGTATTTCGATCGATGGGCTTCCTCTAAAATTTCTCTTTTCAGGTTTTCATCATTGGCTACCACTACTCGGTTCCTATACCTTAAAATCCCTTCAGGACCCAAATTGAAGTCAGGTAGTGCTTCCTTTTCCACCTTTTCCTTCCACTTTTGTACCATCGGATCCTTCTCTTGGGCTTCTTTAATTCGATCGAGAATAGCAGATGTCACCCGAATATTCCCAAAAGTTATTGTTTGCATCCCAGTCTAGGGTTCCACTCGCTAGCTGCTCCTAACATTTCCCACTCCTTGACCATTAACCTTGCTACTTGAGCCTTCCGACTTAAGGCGTCCGCTACTACGTTAGCCTTACCGGGATGGTAGTTGATCGTGCAGTCATAATCTTCTAAGAGTTCCATCCACCGGCGTTGCCTCATATTCAACTCTTTTTGGGAGAAAAGGTATTTAAGACTCTTATGGTCTGAATAAACCTCAAAGGTAACCCCGTAGAGATAGTGTCTCCACTTTTTCAGAGCAAAGACCACAGCAGCTAACTCCAAGTCATGGGTAGGGTAGTTTTGTTCATGGGTTTTCAGTTTCCTAGAGGCAAAAGCAATCACGTTCTTGTTTTGCATTAACACACACCCTAAGCCTTCCCTCGAAGCATCGGTATAAACAGTAAAACTGTCCTTCCCATTAGGCAAGGCCAAAACAGGAGCCCTGGTTAACCTTCGTTTCAACTCCTGGAAACTGGTTTCACACCTAGTATCCCACACAAAATGGCTATTTTTCTTCGTTAGATCGGTTAAAGGGCCAGCCAGTTTGGAAAAGTCTTTAATAAAGCGTCTATAGTACCCAGCCAACCCTAAGAAACTGCGAATCTCAGTGGGGTTTTCTGGCCTCTTCCATTCAGCCACTGCCTCTACTTTCGCGGGATCCACTGTAATACCTTCTTTTGAAATCACATGTCCCAAGAAAGAGATTTTCTCTAACCAAAATTCACACTTACTAAATTTGGCGTATAGCCGATGATCTCTCAGAGTTTGTAACACTAACTTCAAATGCTGCTCATGTTCCTCACGGGTTTTAGAATAGACCAAAATGTCGTCAATAAACACGACAACAAATCGGTCCAGGTAGGGTTTGAAAACCCGATGCATCAAATCCATAAAGGCGGCAGGGGCATTGGTCAACCCAAAGGGCATGACTGCAAACTCAAAATGCCCATATCTAGAATTGAAAGCAGTCTTGGGTACATCTTCTTTCTTAATAAGCAACTGATAGTAACCCTGTCGGAGATCTAACTTTGAAAAGACCACCGCGCCTTGCAACTGGTCAAACAGTTCATCGATATGGGGAAGTGGGTATTTGTTCTTAATGGTCATATTGTTTAATCCCCGATAATCGATACACAATCTTAAAGTTCCATCCTTCTTCTTAACAAATAGTACCGGAGCCCCCCACGGAGATCCACTCTCCTGAATAAACCCACGCTCCAACAGGTCTTGCAACTGTAATTTCAACTCCTTGAGCTCAGCAGGTGCCATTCGATAGGGGGTCTTAGAGATAGGTGACGTCCCCGGCAATAAGTCGATCTTAAACTCTATCTCTCTCTCCGGAGGTAAAGTTACTAATTCATCAGGAAACACATCCGGATACTCACTTACTACCGACACATCTTCAACCCTCAACTTATCAGTGGGAGTGTTTATAAGAAAAGCTAGGAACCCTTGGGCCCCTCTATACAGAAATTTCCTAGCCCGAATACCCGAAATTAATGCAGATGAGGCTAAACTACCCCTTATATCAAGCCTTAGGGTTGCCTCCCCCGGTATACGAAATTCCACTACTTTTCTCTTACAATCAAGTTGTGCATCGTACTTCGCTAGCCAGTCCATACCCAATATAACGTCATACCCCTTAATAGCTAAACTTATAAGATTCCCCAAAAGCTTTCTCTCTCCTACCCAAATTTCGCAATTTGTATACATCAAACCAGTAATCAAACGTTGGTCCCCCGTAGGAGTACTAACTTCTAAGTCATAAGGCAAGCTAACAGGGGTTACATCAATGCCGCACATAAAATCGGGGTTAACAAAGGAATGGGTAGCACCAGGGTCGATCAAAATCCTAGCTAGACGATGAAAAACAGGGATCGTACCTTCTACAACCCCAGAGGAATCAGGGACTTGTTGTTGCTCAAGGGAGTAAACCCGAGCTGGCACCTTTGGCTTTGTCCCTTCTACCTTGGACTGTCCCGAGTTAGCCTTCGACGACTGGGTAGTTACTCTAGCCTCCCGAGGTAACACCGGACAGTTAGCTATTTGGTGCTCCGCACTCCCGCAGCGCAAGCATTTCCTTTCTTTCCTCCAACAATTGTCCTCGGTGTGGTTTGGTTTCCCACAAAATCCACAGGGTCCACGTGCAACTGAGGCCGAACTTCCTTGTGAAGCGCTTCTTTGCGGGCCCCGTCCATTGTGACCACCCCTCGGCGGAGTCCCTCGCGTCATTCCCGGTTGCCTTCCTCCTCCGGCTCCTCTTCCCAACTTAGGAGGGGTCCCTTTATCCCCTTGGTTCGAACTACTCGCAGAGAACCCCCGTTTTTTCACCTGAAAATTCCTTACTTGGAGCCTTGCATTTTCAACTCGCAAAGCTTTCTCCACAGCGTCACTAAAGATATTGATCTGGGCTACCGCCAGATCCTTTTGGATTTCCACATTGAGCCCTTGAATAAAACGTCTAACTCTCCTTTGCTCCGTTAGAATGAGTTCAGGGGCAAACTTAGATAAACGAGTAAACTGGCTCTCGTACTCAGCCACCGATTGAGTCCCCTGGCGGAGTCTAATGAACTCGTCCTCCTTCTTTTCCTGGACTAGAGGAGGAAAGTATTTCGCATTGAAGTCCCTCACAAAGTTTACCCATGTTCTTGGGGTTTGTTCCCGGTCCCACTTCATTCGTATCACGTTCCACCAAGAACGCGCGGCCCCTTCCAGTTGGAATACAGTGAAAGTAACCTGTCTCTCTTCTGAATAGTGTAGGGCGGCAAAAATATCTATCATTTTCTCTAACCATTTTTCGGCCACGTCCGGATCTGGCCCTCCCAGAAATTTTGGCGGAGAAAACTTCTGAAATCTCTCTAGGGCCCGATCTTCACTCTCTACTACATGGCCAGGGTTCCCAGGTTGCTGGATAGGAGGTTGGCCCTGCTGTTGCACTACGTGGGCTAACAGGTCGGTCATTTGCTGCATAGCAGCAGCTATCTGGGCATTAGGGTCAACCCTAGGTTCAGGATTTGGTTCAGTCGTGGTATCCCTAGTACCCTCGTCAGTTGTGGGTTGCCTAACCCCGCGCCCGCGGCCTCGTCCACTACGAGTGCCTTCCATTGCTCTAATGTCACTCTAAAGTCGAGGTACAAAATATAGTCATATAAGCATATAAGCATATAAATATAGTCATATAAGCATGATCGAAGAACCAAAAATAAACACCACATAAGATATGTATACACATAGAACAGTTATACACAGAACACATAACGGTGACAAACAGTCATACATGAGCAGTCAAGCAAATATATACAAAAGTACTCCCGTGAAGCCAAAAGAGGGTCTATCAAAATACACTGTACAACCTAGGCCCCAAAAGGTACAAAAGGTACAAAACAGCTAACCAAAAGCTTCTCCTAGGTATCCCTCACACGGGATCAAAACAAGGCTCAAAACCCTAATCTAGTCCTCGACGGAGCCAACCGACTCCCCCCCAGAGCTAGAGCTAGGGGCGCCTCCCTGACCTGGAGCTCCGCCACCTGGAACTCCCCCTGGCGCATTGGCGCCAATCACTCCCTGGATGAGTGCCCCACACTCATCGATAATAGCGCCGGACCGGTCTCTCACCTCCCGGACTACCCTAGTGAGGCGGTCGTTAACCACCTGCAACTGCTCTCTCAGAGCGTTCGTCCTCTCCTGCTCCATGGCCACGTTCCCCTGGAGCTCCCCAATCCTATCGGCCTGCATCCGCGTGATGCCCCTAAGCCTAAGGGTCTCAGTGCGCTCCCTGGCGGCGGCACATCTAAGCCTCCGTCGCTCAGCAAGCACTGCCACAACCACGTGGTCCGCGTAAGAGTAAAACTGGCAACGCCTACAGCGGCGGGTCCGGCTAGCGGTATACCACAGCCGGATCGGACCTCCTGGCCTCTCCTGGAAGTCGATAACCCGTGGGCGCCTCTGAG
The DNA here is from genome assembly GCF_003713205.1 of Coffea eugenioides. Taxonomy (NCBI): domain Eukaryota; kingdom Viridiplantae; phylum Streptophyta; class Magnoliopsida; order Gentianales; family Rubiaceae; genus Coffea; species Coffea eugenioides. The sequence goes on from NW_020863740.1 coordinate 41,653, forward strand.
GTGGCTCGTCTCCGCCCGCTCCACTAGTGCCAGCCATAACCTACAAAGATAACAAAGGTTTATAGCTTAGTCAATATATTCACACTTAATGGCGTCTAAAAGCAATCCCAAAAGTTCTAAGGACCAGGTTTTAGGTTCGCCCAGGGTATTTCTAACCTAGGCTCTGATACCACCTGTGACAGCCCCACCTTCCCCTAAGGCGTACCAAAGGGGTTAGCGGACTGCCTGCCCAGCTCTCGCCAGGACTACTAAAACGGTAAAACAGTAACTCAAGGCGTTCGGGAATCTACTAGCGCGCTTAACCAAACCAACAAACGAGAAACGGAAAATTGGAAATCCAAAACGTAAAGCAAATAGAGCATTGCCACGTCACAAACCACCAAGGCCCAACTAAAAACAGGTAACTTTCAACAATCCCCAAAAGGTATATATACAAGCCAAATATATTACATAGAACAGGAGTACACACACATTGTTACAAACCACATTCGTGGGTTTACAAGCCAAAAGGAAACATTTAAAATCCAAGTACAAATAAAGTTTCCAACTATTGAGGAGCTATACAAAATCTTTCAACTAGCTCTACGCAATTCATCTTCAAACTCAAAAGTCCAAAAGGTAAATCCCTGTAAGGAAAACAAAATTCACGGAGTGAGCTTTCGCCCAATGAGGTACCGTCACGTAAGTAGATCGGGATCACATAAACACAAGAATATTCAATCCAAATACATACGTCTAGTAAGCAAAAGCAACAACACCCAAGTATCAGGAATAAAAGGATACGGATGGCTCTCAAGAGCCCTTTTCCTCTTTTGCCATGCTTGATCTCATCTCATTGACTCTCCGTCAACGTATACCAGGTAATCATGACCGTAGACTCCTCTTTACTCCATTTATCCGTCCACCTCACTTTCCCCTTACCGGGCCCGAACACCAGACAGTACAGAGTTGGTATTACTCGAGTATACCGGAATCAAGGGTCTCATACCCAAAGATTCCCAAATACAGTCCCCATGGCTTGTCAAATGTCCCCGACCAAGTCCTTACTGGCTCGAGTCCATTGACTTCCAATGAGGTAGAGCTCAGAGTGAACAGTAAAGTTGGTATCGAAGCGATACCAAATCCAGTACAGTCAATAATATTCAAGTAATATCATAAACAGTCAAGTAAGCTTAGTATAATAACCAGTCAAGGAGGCTAGAGAGTACGAGAGTGGTAAAGTACACCCTCGCCTCACCTAGCTCAAACAATCATCACAACTAGTCCAAACCACAGAATTCAAGTACAAGAAAGCCACGGAATAACAAACATGTGAGTAGTACACTCACCAAGTTTAACAAAGAAATTTCACAAGTTTTCGCCCGACGTGAGCCTCGGATCACCGGCACGCCCTATAACAAGCAAGAAAGTACAATGAAAACTCAAACACAAGTCGAATACCTTTTTCTAGGAACTATTAAGGCAAGACCCAAATATAGCTTGGAAATGAAAAATACATAACATTTAGGGTTAAAAGGAGAAACAAACCCAAAACCGTTCATTTCTAATCCATCTCAACCCAACTCACAAGAATCTAATACCCTAGACACTCGGACAGCATTTACCCTAAAATTTCAGCTTTTCCAACCTGCAAGACAACCAATAAAACTATCCAACACAACCACAAGCACCCAAACAAGTCATAAGCCATTCAATATACTTCATTAGGGTCACAATACCCTTCAATGATAGCCAATTAGAAGTTCAACAATCAACTCTAGAAAACCCCCAAATTGAAACCCTAAATCTGAAATTTTCCGCACAAGCGGAAATTTCCCGCAATTAACTCCAATTAACGCACAAGAGAGCTATAAAACACCATTTGGAACCATCAATTCAAGCTCAATCATAATCAATCATGGAAAACAGAAAAATTCCAAGAAAAATCAGAAAATTAGGAAACTTCACTCCAATCCACCAAATCTTCCGTAAAATCGCGTAAATAGCTACTATAAGGCACCAATTGGCCAAAATTAATAACAAAAGATGAGTTCCAAGCAAGATACCTTAGTTCTTCAAGAAACGTTGTAGCTTAGGTGATTTTCTTCCAAAACAACACCACCAAGTTCTTCAAAGACCCTAAGCAAGATGTTTTTATGGACTAATTCAAGAAACAAACGGCTAGTTTTCAAGATTTGAGCAAGGATTTGAAGATGAAGGTTGAAGAATCTTTTCCTTTTGCTTCCAAGGAGCATTCGGCCAAGAGGGAGGAAGAAGTGAAGTCATCTTGGTCAAAATTAGACTTTAAGTAAAGTTAAAGAAGTTAGGCCAAAAGTTAGGCAAGTTTAAGCTAATGACAAGTGGACACTTGGCACCTTATTGTTGCTAGAAGTCATGTTCTTGTCTCCTCAGTATTAATTCATCTAGGTAACCTCCAATTATCTCCTAACACCTAGTAATTAAATCCCTATATGCAATATTTAACCGAATCGGCCGAAGTTCTCTTACTAAATGCACTAGCGGGTCCCACGTCCAAAATACGTTCCAAATTTCTCACGAACTACCTTATACTAGAAAAATGATTTTAAAACTATATTTACTGATAAAATGTTGATAAAAGTAATATAATAAAAAAAATAAAAAAAAACGGGTGCACAGGAATAAAATAATAAATAAATAAAAATAATTTTTTTTTCTGGGTTCTCACAGATTATGTGTAATTTTTGCTGTCAAAAAGGTCAAATGAAAAGTGATTGTTATGTGAGAAAAAACATGAGTAGATGCATGAAATGCATGTGGATAGTTAGACATGATAACTCTAACAGGTAGGAGATATTGATAAGATTGATGAGATTCTTGTTCATAACGTTTTTTTTGTAATTCTCTTTTGGTATTTCTGATGGTTTGAACTGAGTTTTTCTCGATATTTTTTACTGAATTTGTATGATGTCAAAAAGGGAGAGAAAAGAACTATTCTGATCTAATGATGATTTATTTTGTTAAACTCTCTGTGATATGTTGGTATGTTGGTGATTGCTGAATTCTGGTATCATTTCTCTGTTTTTGTTTTGAATATTGGATTCCCTGTTATAGTTGCTGGATTACGGTATGTGATTTTTTACTCTCATCTTATGATGACAAAAAGGGGGAGAAATGGATGCTATATGTGAGGGGGAGTTATTCTGAGATTATGAATTTGCTTTTAATAGTTTTGGATGCGATGTTTGAGGGGGCGCTTATACTTATTTTTGTTTCTTTCCATCCACTGTTTTGTCATCATCAAAAAGGGGGAGAATGTTGATATTGATCCCTATCTTTTGATGTTTACAAAACAAATGGATGATACTAATATCTCTTCAAGATATACATTCAGTTATGAAGTTATTTGATTCCATGAACAAGTCCAATTGAAAGAAGACAATGGTTGCTAATAGCTGTCGGACGCACAAAAGGACCATATCGGACGGTCGACAACCATTGAGTAACTTCGGACGCATGAAGAACTCACACTCGGACGTCCGAAAATAATAAGCCAAGTTTTCTATGATCACTGACCTCGATCGGACGCTGAATATGTCTCCATCGGACGTCCGATAGAAACAAGATGATTTCTCAAATCTCTTTTTTGTTGTCGGACGCACAAAGAGCTTGCACCGGACGTCCGATAGAATGGAAAAAAATTTCTCAAACTCACTGCCTGCTGTCGGATGCAAAAAACAGGAGTACCAGACGTCCGACACTCCCAACGACTAGTTGACTGTTCAACTACTTTCTATCCGTTGGAAGCATTAATGAAGCACTTTCTTGGTCTCCTGTAATTAGAACATGGTCAGATATTTCAAACAACTTTTGCACACTGAAGATACAAAAGATCTAGAGTGATTTTAGTGAGAAAATACTCTTCAAGGAAGATTTGTAGTCTTAGTGGTGTGAGGTTCATTGTAAGATTTTCATTTGTGAGTGAATACTTCATGAGTGTAGCTCTGTGAGGGTTGTCTTGAGGGTTAGTAAAACCTCCTAGCTTGACCGAGTGGAGTTCGGGGCAAGGAGGAGGTGAACCTTCCTTTGTACACAAGAGTCATTGTAATTCATCAACTTGAAGAAGCTTGTTTGAATTAATCTACAAGCTCAAGAGGAGTTGGGTAATTAATTGGTTTGCAATTCTTTTCTTTTTATTTACTTATTGTTACGTTTGTGATCTTTACATTGTTTATCTCTTCTACTTGGTTGTCTTAGATCCTTTCAATTGGTATCAGAGCTTGGTCTCCTTGAGATTAAGCTCAATCGGCTTAAGAGTAAATATGACAACCAATAATGCCATGTTTTTGAAGGACATTCTGTCATTAGACCACCTATGTTTAATGGGTCAAATTATGTGAGTTGGAAAGAAAAAATGATTATTTTTTTGCAATCTATTGATATTGAATTGTGGTTTATTATTAGTGAAGGTCCATATGATGCCTCTCTTATAGACGAAAATACTCATAGATCTAGACCAAAAATAAGAAGTTAACTGACTGCTATAGATAAAGCTCATCTCACCTTAAATGCAAAACCATGAATGTGTCATATTGTGCTTTAGACTCAAATGAATCTATTAGAGTCAATGGTTGTAAGTCCGCTAAAGAAATTTGGGACAAACTTAGAGAAATCCATGAAGGAAGTGAGATTGTGAGAGAACAAAATAAGTCTATTCTGGTTACCAAGTACGAATCGTTCAAGATGGAACCTCATGAAAATATTGATAAGATATATTGTAGATTCAATGACCTTATTAAGGATTTAGAAGTACTGGAAAAGGAATACTCTCCAGGCGAGAAAAACAGAAAATTTTTGAATGCTTTATCAAAGGATTGGGAGAGTAAAGTGACTGCCACCGAAGAAGTTAGAGATCTAAATTCCTTACCTATTGAATCTCTTATTAATTCTCTAACCACTTATGAGCTGAAACTTAAGTCCAAAATGCAAGAGGAAGAGGATGCGAAAGTAAGAAGGAGCATTGCTCTAAAAGCATCTCAAGACGAAGATGATTCTGCCTCCCTAGATGAAGAAGATGCGGAAGCTGATGATAGTGATTTAGCTCTAATCACAAATAGTTTCAAGAGAATTCTCAACAAACGAAGGTTCAGAAAAGGGGGAAACAGTAACTCATTCCCAAATCAGTTCGGTAATACAAGAAACAAAGGGAAGCAAGAGTTCAATAAAAAGCAAACTGATAAATGCTTCGAGTGCGGCCAACCTGGACACTACATGTGTGAGTGTCCAATGAAGAAGAGAAAAGGTGCAAGAAAACCAAGATTCAACAACTTCCAGTTCACATGGAATGAATGCAATTCCGAAGGTGAAATTGAAGAGGAAGAAGAATCTGCTCAATTGGCTTTCATGGCCATTGGAGAAGATGAGGTAACATCTTCTAACTGTCAATTTGATAGTGATGATGAAACTGATGATGATCTTGAATCTTTCATTATAAAATTACATGATAGTTTGAAAGAATCTTATGCTAGAAACAAGGAATTAAAATATAAAGTTGGCTTTCTTCTTCAGGACAATGCACGTCTTTTTCAACAAAACAAAAACTGAAAACTGAAAGTGATTTCTTAAAAAAGAGTGAGACTGCTTTACACTTTGAGCTTGATAGAAAAACAAAGCTTTGTGAATTGTTCAAAAAAGAACAAGGTAATTTGAAAAGAAGAATGGATGGTCTAAATGAGTTGTTTAAACACAAGAAACAAGTCTGTTTTTAAAAGAATATGTTGAATTCTAACTCCAACGAATTTGCTATTTATAAAAGAAGACAAGTAAGATTCATTAAACTTGTTCATGTAAATAACTCTCTGGTTATGTGTAATTTTTGCTGTCAAAAAGGTCAAATGAAAAGTGATTGTTATGTGAGAAAAAACATGAGTAGATGCATGAAATGCATGTGGATAGTTAGACATGATAACTCTAACAGGTAGGAGATATTGATAAGATTGATGAGATTCTTGTTCATAATGTTTTTTTTTGTAATTCTCTTTTGGTATTTCTGATGGTTTGAACTGAGTTTTTCTCGATATTTTTTACTGAATTTGTATGATGTCAAAAAGGGAGAGAAAAGAACTATTCTGATCTAATGATGATTTATTTTGTTAAACTCTCCGTGATATGTTGGTATGTTGGTGATTGCTGAATTCTGGTATCATTTCTCTGTTTTTGTTTTGAATATTGGATTCCCTGTTATAGTTGCTGGATTACGGTATGTGATTTTTTACTCTCATCTTATGATGACAAAAAGGAGGAGAAATGGATGCTATATGTGAGGGGGAGTTATTCTGAGATTATGAATTTGGCTTTTAATAGTTTTGGATGCGATGTTTGAGGGGGCGCTTATACTTATTTTTGTTTCTTTCCATCCACTGTTTTGTCATCATCAAAAAGGGGGAGAATGTTGATATTGATCCCTATCTTTTGATGTTTACAAAACAAATGGATGATACTAATATCTCTTCAAGATATACATTCAGTTATGAAGTTATTTGATTCGATGAACAAGTGCAATTGAAAGAAGACAATGGTTGCTAATAGCTGTCGGACGCACAAAAGGACCATATCGGACGGTCGACAACCATTGAGTAACTTCGGACGCATGAAGAACTCACACTCGGACGTTCGAAAATAATAAGCCAAGTTTTCTATGATCACTGACCTCGATCGGACGCTGAATATGTCTCCATCGGACGTCCGATAGAAACAAGATGATTTCTCAAATCTCTTTGTTTGCTGTCGGACGCACAAAGAGCTTGCACCGGACGTCCGATAGAATGGAAAAAAATTTCTCAAACTCACTGCCTGCTGTCGGATGCAAAAAACAGGAGTACCAGACGTCCGACACTCCCAACGACTAGTTGACTGTTCAACTACTTTCTATCCGTTGGAATCATTAAT
>NW_020863741.1:0-15656 GCF_003713205.1 Coffea eugenioides
ATGTAAATGGGATAGACCCACGGGATAGACCCGGACTGAAATGTAAATGGGATAGACCCACGGGATAGACCAGGACAGAAATTTAAAATTGGGATAGACCCACGGGATAGACCCGAACAGAAATTTAAAATTGGGATAGACTCACGGGATAGACCCGGACTGAAATTTAAAATTGGGATAGACCCACGGGATAGACCCGGACTAAAAAGTAAATGGGATAGACCCAAACTGCAATGTAAATGGGATAGACCCGGACTGAAAAGTAAATGGGATAGACCCACGGGATAGACCCGGACAGAAAAGTAAATGGGATAGACCCACGGGGTAGACCCTGACAGAAATGTAAATGGGATAGACCCACGGGATAGACCCGGACAGAAATTTAAATGGGATAGACCCACGGGATAGACCCTGACAGAAATGTAAATGGGATAGACCCACGGGATAGACCCGGACAGAAATTTAAATGGGATAGACCCACGAGATAGACCCTGACAGAAATGTAAATGGGATAGACCCACGGGATAGACCCTGACTGAAATGTAAATGGGATAGACCCTGACTGAAATGTAAATGGGATAGACCCTGACTGAAATGTAAATGGGATAGACCCATGGGATAGACCCTGACAGAAATTTAAATGGGATAGACCCACGGCTAGCGGTAGTATAAAATGAAATGCTCACTGGCGGGACTCACCTCACGCTCCAGTGGCTATGAAAATGAAATGCTTTTGACAATCGGACAGTGGGATCAAACCCGAGCCTGCCGTGATGAACTTGATTTGATTTTTTGATTTTTTTCTCTGATTTTTTGGATTTTTGGATTTTTGGATTTTTGATTTTTCTGATCTTTTGAGGAAATCTTTTCAAAATTTGCCCCAGTATGATGAATTGGTCAGTGAGACAACATCTGAGCCTGACGGGGTGTGCACGGTCAGCGGGATAAAACCCGGTCCTGCCGAGGTTGGCGGGATGGAACCCGGTCCCAACGAAGTAAGCGGTCAGCGGGATAAAACCCGGTCCTGCCGAGGTAAGCGGCCAGCGGGATAAAACCCGGTCCTGCCGAGATTGGCGGGATGAAAACCCGGTCCCAATTTGATAAAAAACGGTCAGCGGGATTATACCCGGTCCTGCCGAGATTGGCGGGATGAAACCCGGTCCCAAATTGATGAAAACGGTCAGCGGGATTATACCCGATCCTGCCGAGATTGGCGGGATTATACCCGGTCCCAATTTGATAAAAACGGTCAGCGGGATTATACCCGATCCTGCCGAGATTGGCGGGATGAAACCCGGTCCCAAATTGATGAAAACGGTCAGCGGGATTATACCCGATCCTGCCGAGATTGGCGGGATTATACCCGGTCCCAATTTGATAAAAACGGTCAGCGGGATTATACCCGGTCCTGCCGAGATTGGCGGGATGAAACCCGGTCCCAATTGATAAAACGGTCAGCGGGATTATACCCGGTCCTGCCGAGATTGGCGGGATGAAACCCGGTCCCAACGTGATCTTGTGAAGTTGGCGGCACGAAGTCCAGGCCCAACGGGGTCTTGTGAAGTTGGCGGCACGAAACTCAGGCCCAACTTGATATTTGGAATGTTAGCGGCACGAAGTCCAGGCCCAACGGGATTTAGTGAATGGTCAGTGGGACAAGACCCAGACCTGCCATCCAATTGGTCAAGAAATTGAATTTGATTTGTCAAGAAACAAGAAATTAAATTTGACTTTCCAAGAGACAAGAATTTGAACTTGATTTTTTGATTTTTGACTTTTGAATTTTCGGATTTTTTTTTTTGAGAGAATCTTTTTCAAAATAATTTGCCCCAGTGTAGGGCACTTTTCCCTTCTTTCTTCTTGCTTCTCTTTGCAGTATCGGCCTTCCGCGTCACTGGATGCTTTTCGTCATTTTGAACCATGAATACCTGCACAGGGGGCTTAACAAAGCATGACATGCACTTGAATTTCAAAATATTGCAACTACTATTCATAGAAAGAGCAGTGTGATTGATTTGAAAGTATATTACTTGGCTCTTTGACGAAATCCTCAAATGAACTATAAAAAATTTGCCCCAGTGCGGGTTTATTTTGTGAAATCTTGCAAATAAAATTTTGCCCCAGTGTGGGCTCCCTTGATTGCAAAAATTTGTTCAGATGATTTCCCATTTATTTGAACAAAGAAAAACCGCACTTTCTAAAATTTAGAAAAGAGTGCACATATACAACAATGTGAAGAAACTTTAAACGTCAAGTTTGAACTCATGCAGAAATTTCATGATGAATTCCTCGAAATAACACCAAATTCAAGAAGATTTCTTCCTCAGTTTTAGCATTGGTGCTTAGGGTAATGGGTCGCCATTTCTGGTTGGTTCATCTTTCAGGACCAATCAAGTGACTTTATTTTTTGATTTGGAAGTGGCTGAAGGAAATGGGAGGTCAATATTTGTTTGGTTTTTGTGCCCAAAATTATAATGCATTCAACCTCATATCTTAGTGAAAGCAAAGAGTTTGTCACCCTTATTTCTTAAGAAAATTGAGTCAACACACAAGCTTTCTTGGCTTGTAACGTATGGACAGAAGTGATAGCTAAACATGTGGAAACGGGTTATACCCTTATGATCACAAATGATTTGATGAATTTCTTATGAGCATGATCCTCACTTTGGATTGTCATGAAGGAATAAGTCGACGATGGACTTTATTAGCTTGTAATTTGGCTTGAAAACGATAGCTAAAGAAATAATTTTCAAAGGACATTGCACCGAAGATCGCATTTTTCAACATTGCCCTCATCTGGACTCCAAACTCTTGGACTTTGTTTGACTTTTTATCATCACCCAACAGCATCAAAACTTTTTACATCTTTCTTTTGCATTCATTTCGCTCGTTTCTCTTTTCTTTTCCCCCCTTTCCAAAAATACCCTCGCGGGGTTTCACATGTAGAGCAGTGTCAACCTCACACCTAATCAATTCAGAAATACAGCTAAAATTTTTGACATCAGAGATTTCCTTGACAAGGCCAGTGCAAAGAACAGAAGTCAGGACTTTCGGCTTTGTAATGGGGTCAGGTGGGGTGCTTAGAAAAGTTAAGGCTTGAAAACGAATTTCAAAAGTGGTTTGAAGAATCTGAGATCGCATTGTTGCGCCAACCCTATCAGAATTTGCCCCAGTTTATGCTCAATTGAGGCTTTTCACTTTCATTTTCTTTCTTTTTTGTTTTTGACTTTCCGGCTTTTTGCCATTCTTTGAAATTTGCCCCAGTTTATTTTTGAACTGAGGTTCTCTTTTCTTCCCTTTTTTTTGGCTTTTGATTTTGTGGCTTTTCACCTTTCACTTCTTGAATTTTCCCTTTTTCAACTCAAACTTACCCCCAGTGTGGGGTTTGCGATTCTCAGGGGTTGCCAAACGAAGTATTTTATTCTGAAGGCTCAAAAGGGATAACTAGGGATAGAATGTTTGATTGGAAAAGAAGAGGGCCTGACCTTTGTTCCGTCCCCTACAATAACTCTGAAAGGAAACTTTCATTAATGGGAAATTTTTGGCATGTATCTGAATTAACTGATTGAGGAAGACTCTTGCTCATTCACAAGTGATCCGCCGGACAAAACTTGTCATTTTTCTCTTTTCTTTCCTTTTCAAAATTGAAACCCAGGTAGCATCAAATTTCCCCAATTTGCGGTTCCCTCCTTATTCTAGCATGTTTGCTTTTCCCCTCCTCATTCTAGCATTTTTTGCTTTTCCCCTTTTCTTTCCCTTTTTCAAAATTCCTCAATCTCCTTTCCCAATGTAGGGTGCGATCATATGTGCACTCGAAAAGAACCACCAATTTTAGCTCAAATGAGGATGCAAGGGATAAATAGTGTTTAGGTTATAGAAGCGATGGCCAAAGTATCATTCTTACACTTCATGACAACCAGAGTAACGAAATGCTCATTGACAATCCATTCTTCTTTTTGATATTTTTGAAAATTTTCAAGTGAAGGGTAGTGATCATCAAGGCGTTTATTTGGAACGAAATTATTCTTTTATAGGCTCAAAAGGGAAAGCAAATGATAAAATGTGTATAGGTAGAGAAACGAATGCTCAAAGTATCATTCCAAGTTTTCAAAACAAACAAGAATAATACATATTTTTGCTTTCACTTAGATGTGATTGAATCAGATTAGACACCGCGGACATTTTCAAGCAAAAGTTGCCCCAATTTGCAATTTATCAATCAATGTGACTGATTTTATTTTGGGGTTAAGTGAAAAAGAAAGGTATCTCATTGGGCCTTTTGAGTGACCTTTTTAGCACTCTTGTTGGATGACTCGGATCAACAATCTGGTGTACATAAGGACTTTTGAAAGCAGTCACTTGTGAATTTCCAGGCTGGAGGTTGAGAAAATCTCGATTTGGTCCTATTTCTCAAAATTCATCACAAAATCTCCAATGAATAAGAACAAAGAAAGAAATGTACATAAATTTACACAAAACAATAATTGTCCAAAACTTTATTGCTGAAAAAGTTTGAAACAAAAATTTCTCGTTCAATTATGATACAAATGAGAATAGAAAACCTCTAAAGGGTTCCACATATATACCCTTTTTGTCTCCTTCTCTTTTGACACAAAATATATTAACAAGTCAAATATACAGAAATTTCCTTGAAAACAATTATGAACTCTCTTAGAAGCTCTTAGCCTAGAGCTTTCAGATGGATCTTTCAGGTTCCCATTGTTGGATCTGCCCAAGAATCAAATAATACTTTCCAAACTTTATCGGATAAAAAATTGTTATCCAATATAGGGAAATATTTTCATCTTATTGTAACATTTTTTATGAATGCAGGGGAGGGGGGAAACAAAAGAAAAATACCCCGAGTTAGTGAACAAGAATATAAAATCGGTATGCATGTCCTATGGGGGAACCCTTTTATGCCAAGGGTAGGTCTAGCATGAAAATGCGATCCTCTAGGGTAAGCACTATACCATACCTGACGGATCTGATCAACTCATTGAGTGAAAAATAATTTGAAAAATTTGGCCATTGGAGTGACGAGAGATTTGTCAAAATGAGGACAACGTCCGAATAGATTGATCACCTTTGATTTGCAAAACGCATGGGTTTGACCTTGACGAACTTCCTATCGAAAAGATGGGAATTCGTTTTGACAAATTTTCTCAGTGAGTCAAAACTCCAACTGATCAAATGGCTGGATGCAATGGATGCTTTTCTCAAAATCGGCTAGGTTTTCCATTTTGAAATTCGACATTGAAATCCTAATTGGCCAAATGAAACTGACAATTTATTAAAAATCGACCGGATTACCCTAAAAAGGGAAACAGGTCAAATGAATGGAATGACATTTAATTTACCCAAAATTAATCAGATCACCCTAAAAAGGGTAAATTGATCAAATAGATTGAATGAAACTTGATTTATTCAAAATCGGCTCGGTTGCCTTAAAAATGGGTAAATTGGCCAAACGAATGAAATTGAATTAGTGATTTATTCAAAAATCGGCCGAATGACCCTAAAAAGGGTAAATCGGTCAAATGAATTGACGATTTATTCAAAAATCGACCAGGTGACCCTAAAAAGGGTAGATTGGTCTAATGAATTGACGATTTATTCAAAAATCGACCAGGTGACCCTAAAAAGGGTAAATTGGTCAAATGAATTGATGATTTATTCAAAATTGACCGGATGACCCTAAAAAGGGTAAATTAGTCAAATGACCCTAAAAATGGTAAATTGGTTAAATGAATTGATGATTTATTCAAAAATCGACCATATCACCCAAAAAGGGTAAATTAGTCAAATGAATTGATTGAAATTGATGATTTATTGAATGAATTGGCGAAATGGATTGGTTGAATTGTCCGGCCATTGGTTATTTCAAAATTATTAAGGTGCATTAGTCTATGACCTTCTAAAAATCAAATTTTGGCCTCAATTTATTTATCGTCTCAACAGGAGGAATCATTTGTGAATTTCTTCAAATTAATGTCCTTCGCGCAAGGGATTTTTACCAATTTTGATAAAATGGCCAAAAAGTGATTATTAGATGCTCATATTCCAAAGATCACTCTATGAAAATGATCGGATCCTACCTTACCTTGTGCACTACCCCTTTGGATGGTACAAAATGTAAACGTGCAAGTCTCACTGGATTAAGTATCCGAGACACAAGGTGGCTTATTTCTAGCACGGGATCGCCTAAATGGCATTCCCTTTTCTAGGGTTTATGCATGATGCCATTTATTAAAGCGATGTAAATATGTGACAAATATGGCCTAAAGGACATAAATAATGCATCGGGGGGAAAAGGTCTAAAATGAAATGCACTTATTGAAAATTAAGTGTAATGACTGAAATTTAAACATGTGAGCTATCTGGTGGGTGAGTCACTAAAAGAGTGCCAAAAAGGCCTCTTATTGCTAAGGCAAATGAATGCAAGCCAAGAAAACAAAAGAAATGGTTAGTGCAATTGATAGTACACATAACACATTGGGAGCAATTAAGAAAAGAAATATAATAAAAGCAAGTAAAAGGGGTGGAACCCCCTCCCTCGTGCCTATCGTGCTTAAAAGGGTGAGGCTGACTCTAACCTAAGCAAACTCTAACATGGATGCATGAGGCTTGGGCTCACTAATGCAACTAGACTCGATAAGTCTCGGCTCCCAAGCCTTCAGACCTAAAGGCGAAGGGTCATCACTCCCAGGGCCTTTGATCGGTGGCTCGAGTGATCCCTTAGGTAGCGCTATGGGCGCAGAGCACACCAGCCGCCTACCCAAGGCAATCGATCCTAATCCTACAAGGCGGTGTGGGAAACGCCCACGAAAAATAAAATAAAATGGGATAAAAGCAAGTAAACGTGCACGTATGAAGTGTTTTCCTATTTTGAGGGAAGGGGTTGAGAACCACGAGAGGCTCTAAAGGTGACACCCCCCCAAATGCAATGCAAGCGCGAGATAAACAAGTAAACACACATCCAATCAACCAATCATACATTCGTGAGCGAGGGAGTAGTTTGAGACGTACGTGAGACAAAAATCCTAAAAAGGAAAAATGCAACCCTAATATCCAAATGCTATACATAAAAAGGGTAGAAAAAGGAAACGAATGGCTAAGTCAAATGCTTGGACCCACTTAGGAGTTCCCCAGTGGAGTCGCCAACTGTCGCGCCCCACTTTTTGAATGAGTGATGGTGATGTGTGTGGTGTGAGTGTGTGTGATATACATGTGAACGTGTGCGGAATGAAAAGTAAAAGGCCATGGGACTTAGAATGCGACGATTTGGCCAAGTGAAGTTCAAAAGGGTTTTGGTATCAAAAAAATGGAGTCGCCACTTGGTATAGAGTTAGGGTGTACCAAGTCACCCAAAAATGATTTTTGTTTTTGAATAAAAAAAGTAAATAAACCCTTTTTGAGAACTTTTGGGTCTGCGTAACCAAAAGAGGGATCGGGGGTCACATTTGACGAAGGGGAAGGCAAGGATAAAAATCCAAGGCACCCCTTCGACCTAGCCAAGGCTAGTTGCGTGACTTAAACCAATTTTCCTAATTTTTCTACCCAATGTATGTTCGCACGTTGGATATGACTATATGAATGCAAAACGGAAAGGAAAATGCAATCCTAAATTCTACGATGTCTCTCGTGAGGCTTTTGGTCCCAAACCACATGAATTGTGGCGGCCAACAAAGGAAAACCCCCATAGAGGTCGATTAATGCAAATGAGACTCAAAGGTGCAAGTGTGGAAGTGTATGAAAGAAATTAAAAATCCAAGTGTTTGTGTGCAAGTGTATGAAAAGGTGCACGTGTGCAATTGTATGAAAATTCCAAGTGTTTGTGTGCAAGTGTATGAAATATAGTGATAAGTGCATATAGGTGTAATTAAATGCAATTTTGTGAAGTAGAAATCAAAATGAACAATAAGGAAAGGAAAATGTGAATTGAAAAGAATGAGTGAGTGATAAATGAGAATGAATGAACCTAAGGGAATGCATCAGGTCGGGTATGGGAATGACTCCTAACTTGTCGACTTCGATTTTCCCTTTGATTAGAAGGCAAAACTAGCGTGCTAAGGCTATCGAGTAGCCACACTCGCTCGTTTCCCTTATCAGAAGGGGACCCTCAAGCAAATGGACCCTACAACTATCATGATATGCAAAAATCCTAAAATGAAGGGAAAGGGGGTTCGAGGAGCATGCCAAGTGATAAAACTAAGAAAAATGCATGATATGTGGTGAACAAGCAAGTGATATGCTAATGAGGGGAAATCCCTAAGGGTCTAGCGTTGGACTAGCCCATTCTATGAATTCCGACTAGCGTTGGACTAGCGGAAACGTACATTCATCCATTCCATTCATTCATGGCTATGAAAGCAAGTAGACATGCCAAAATACTCGTAAACACATAGCACATAGCATTTAGCATGCTCGACTAGATGCAAGAGCCTAATAAAGCAATTAAACATGTAGCAACAAAAACAAGCAAGCAAGGGAAGGGGAAATGGACCAGATGCTCTCCTTTCTTCCCCAGCCGAGCTTATTTCTTTGTTCGGTTTCTTCCTCCTGTTTTCTCTTGTTGTTCTGTTTTTCTGTGTTGCTCTCTTTTTGCTCCTGGCTCTCGTTTCTCCTTTCGCCGATAATTTTCTCTCTGTCTAAGCCTAGCCCGTCGCCCCTTTCCCTGCTCCGAATCTCTCTTCTTCTTGTTCTATTCCCAAACTCCCAAAGCCTCCCCTTCACTTCCCCTGTTTTGCTGTTTTCTTTCCGGCTCTTAGCCCCACCGAAACCTTCCCCTTTGATTTTTCTTATCTTCTTTTCTTTTTGCCCTCAGATGAAGTACTCCCCCCCCGCTCCCCCTTGCGGCTGCCTTCTTCTTTTCTATTTATATCAGACCCTCCGCCCTAAACCTCAGTCCTTTCTCTCATATTTTGCAGCCCAAGGGACCGCCCAGGTCCTCTCTTGCAAGCTGCGAAAATACGCAGCTTGCTGTCGCGTGGTCCCCCTTTTTTTTTTTTGTAAAAGTATAATATAAATAGCTAATTTCCTAATGATAAATAATAACAAATAAATGCAGAAAAGCTAATTAAGATAAAATGACATGCTAATTTTCTTTCTTTCTTTTCTTCTTTTTCCTTTTTCATTTTTCAATTTTTCATCATTTATCTTTTCTTTTCTTTTCCCCAAGCAATTCTATGCTAAAAACTTAAAAATAAAAATAAAAATAAAACTAGAAACTAAAAACTAAAAATCGAATAAAACTAACACAACAAATAAATAAACAGTAAACGAAATTACACCAAAAATTTGGTGTCTACACATTGTACTTGCTTTCATGTTTAAGACTTACTCTTATTCCGGTCATTTCCTAGCTAACTTTTGTACTTGTACTGCTTTGAGCCTAGTGAATGGCTTTTGGGAAATGAGATGACTTTTGTGTGAAATGTTGGGACTGATTTGAGGATATAATGAAGCCTTAATGGCTGGAAAAGTAAGAAATTTAGGGGAGGTGCTGCCCGATTTTATAGGCCGTTTGGTTCCTTTAAGTTGGGTTTGCCTTTTTGTGGAAATGAAAGGCTTTTGGGTTGTTTGCGCCTAAGTCTTCATGTTACCTTTTCGTTTCTAAGAAAATCATGTTTTTCACCCTTGCATTAGTAATTATTTGGCGAGGCATACGACTAGTAGTCGAGCCTCACATGTGCATTCTGTTTACTCGATTCTGGAAGTAAAACCTTCAATTGGTTTATTTTGATTATTTTAGGATTTCTTGGCGATTAAGGCCAATCTGAAGTGAAAACTTTTGAAGTTGAGCCGGTGAGTGTTCCACTACCTGCTACCCATTATGTGAAATATCTGAATATCTGAATACTTGATTTATGACTATTGAAGCCAAATACTGTTTGGATAAAATGGAGGCGAGGGTGTACTTTATCACACTCGTTCTTCTATCTGTTCATATGCCAATTTTGAGTGCCTATCTGAATCTGCCGTCTGAATCTGCTATCTGAATCTGCTATTCTGTATCTGTATCTGAATCTGTTATCTGTGTCTGCATCTGTTCGGATTTCTATGACCTATGAGCTCAATCCTGTGGCTAAGTTATTCGAGTCGGGCCGGCAAGGGCCTGGACGATTAGATAACGAACCACGGTAGTCTGTTCGGGGATTTTTGGGTATTGAGACCCTTGATTCCGGTATACTCGAGTATTACCATTTCTGTTCGGTTACGGTGAGCGGGCCCGGTAAAGGGGTGTTTGGTGGACGGAATTCGGTGTAAAGAGGGGTCTACGGACGCGTTGGTTCTATATACGTTGACGGAGAGTCAACCGGTTTGGATCAAGTACTGCGCTGGGAAATTTGGCTCCTGAGAGCCACCTGTATCCTTCTGATTTGAATCATTGGTTCCTTTGCTTTACATCTAACATGTGTATCTGATTTGTTAAATGTGAAATGCCATGATTTTAATGCTATCTGTTTGGTACCTCATTGAGCGCAAGCTCACCCCTTTCTGTTCCTTTTGTTTTCCTTACAGGAAAATAAACCCTTTTGGTCTGGATTTGACAAATGGCTGCCAAATTGAGCTAGTTGAACATATCTTTTGTATAGCTCATGTATTAAAACCCTAAGTGTACTTTTGGGGCTTTTCTCTTTTGATTTGGCAAACCGTGTGTATATATTAACTTTTGAAAACTTATGTGTGTCATTTTGATTTGTAAACGCTAAAGTTCAGATGTGAATGTTTGTTGGCTATTCGGTTGGGTTCTGACGGGTCGGTTACTATTCATGGCCGACTCCGGATTTTTTTTTTATTTTGGGTTATTTTACCATTTTGACTTGTTTACGCTCGATTGTAAGTTCCAGATCGCTATAGATAGTTCTAGTCTGCATCGTGAGTCCTGGCGAGAGCTGGGCAGGCAGTCCGCTCACCCCTTTGGTTCGCCTTAGGGGAAAGTGGGGCTGTTACAGTTTTGTTCCGATCAAAGATACTGTCTTTTAAGTATGACAATTTTGTTAGTCTTGGTTCCTTGAAATGTTTTATCTAACTTTCTTCAAATATAAGTGTTGTTGCCTATCAAAGAATCAGGTACGAATATGTTGTGAGCAAAAACAGGACACTCATGTCGGACGGCCGAAAGGAATCTGTCGGACGTCTGAAGGGATGAAGAACATCAGGAAGGAGTTTCTGTCGGACGCACATCGATCGTGTCGGACGTCCTAAAAATTCCACAAAGCTTTGATGACTCTCTGCCAAGACACTATCGAACGCTCGCAAGGAAGCATCGGACGTCCTGAAGGATCGGACGCATGCTTCGGACGAACATCAAGATCATCGGACGTCCTAAAAATTCCTCGAAGATTTGATAACTCTCTGGACGACGTTCGGACACTGAAGCTCGGACGATAAAATTCCATCGGACGTCCGAACTTCAATTTGGCTGTTTTTCGGACGATTGGTTCGGACGATAATTTGATCGTCGGACGTCCGAAAGCCCCAACGGCTAGCTGACTCTTCATCTGCCTTCTATCCGTTGGAAGCTTTAATGAAGCCCATTTCTGTTCCCCTTTAAAAACAAACTGTTCTGAACGAAGTAAGAACTTTTGCACACTTGGTCTACAAGATCTCAAGAGATATTTTAGCTAGAAAATAGTCTCCAAAGTGAGATTTGTTCTCTAAGTGGTGTGAACTTCTGGTGAGCTTTTCTCTTGTGGTTGAAAGTTTCATTAGTGTAGCTTTGTTGAGGGTTATCTGAGTGTTTGTAAAACTTCTTAGCTTGACTAAGTGAGGCTTAGGGCAAGGAGGAAGTGCTCCCTCCATTGTACATCTAGTTGATCATATTTCATCAAAGAGAAGTTGCTCAACCTTGTGATTGGTCTTCAAGTTTGAGGAAAGCTTGGTAGACAATTGGTTTGATTTCCTATTTTACTTTTTGTTCAATAAAATTCTCATTGCTTATATAAACTTTTTTTTTTTCTGATCAATATTGCTATTGTCTTCTAATCTACTTGTTATTCTTGGTTTTGGTGATCACAAAAGTTCTTTGAAATGTTTATCTAACCTTCTTCAAAAACAAGTGTTTTTGTCTATCTAAGAATCAGGTTCGAATATGTCATCAAAAGCAAAACAACCAAAATGTGAAGCAAAAACAGGACAATCAGGTCGGACGGCCGAAAGGAAACTGTCGGACGTCCGAAAGGATGAAGAACATCAGGAAGGAAGCACCGTCGGACGCTCACATAGAAGCATCGGACGTCCGGAAGGATCGGACGCTTACCATCGGACGCTAATCAATCGCATCGGACGTCCGAAAAATTCCAAGCTAACTTGCCAACTCTCTGCCTACGATCGGACGCTGCGGTGTCGGACGATCAAGACGCATCGGACGTCCGAACGTCAACTTGGATGCCATCGGACGATTGGTTCGGACGATGATTTGATCGTCGGACGTCCGACAGCCTCAACGGCTAGTTGACTCTTCAGCTGCCTTCTATCCGTTGGAAGCATTGATGAAGCCCATTTCTGGTTCCCTTTAAAATCAAACTGGTCTGAACGAAGCAGAGACTTTTGCACACTTTGTTTACAAGATCTAGTGAGATATTTTAGCTAGAAAATAGTCTCCAAAGCAGATTTGTTTTAAAGTGGTGTGAATTTCTGTTGAGCATTTCTTTTGTGGTTGAAAGGATCTTTAGTGTAGTTTTGTTGAGGGTTTTCTGAGTGATTGTAAAACTTCCTAGCTTGACTAAGTGAGGCTTAGGGCAAGGAGGAAGTGCTCCCTCCATTGTACATCTAGTTGATCTTCATTCATCAAAGAGAAGTTGCTCTTCCTAGTGTTTGGTCTTCAAGTTTGGGTTAAGCTTGGTAGACACTTGGTTTGTCTCTCCACTTTACATTTCTGTTTAATAAAATATTCATTGCTTATCTATACTTGCTTCTCTGATCAATATTGCTATTGTCTTCTTATCTACTTGGTTGATCATTACTAAAAAGGAAGGTAAATTTTCATTAACGAAAAAGTGCATAAACTTGGTTAAGATTTTAACCTACCAATTCACCCCCCCCCTCTTGGTTGTCTGTGGGACTAACAATTGGTATCAGAGCTTGGTCTCCTTGAGATTAAGCTCTAACGGCTTGGAGTAAAGATGACAACCAGTCATGCTATGTTTGTTGAGGGGCAATCTGTTACTAGGCCTCCCATGTTCAGTGGCTCTAACTATGTTAGCTGGAAAGAACGAATGATTATTTTTTTACAATCTATTGATATTGAACTATGGTTTATTGTCAGTGAAGGACCGCATGAAGCTAACTTTCTTGATGCAGATACAGGGTTGCTTCGGCCAAAAATGAGAGCTGAAATGAATGCTCAAGATAGAACTAACCTTACATTGAATGCCAAGGCAATGAATGTTCTTTATAGTGCCTTAGATTCAAATGAATCAATTAGAGTGAAAGGCTGTAAATCAGCCAAAGAAATGTGGGATAAGTTAAGAGAAATCCATGAGGGTGGTGACAATGTGAGAGAACAGAGAAAGGCCATCTTGGTCACAAAGTATGAATCTTTT
The DNA here is from genome assembly GCF_003713205.1 of Coffea eugenioides. Lineage (NCBI taxonomy): Eukaryota > Viridiplantae > Streptophyta > Magnoliopsida > Gentianales > Rubiaceae > Coffea > Coffea eugenioides. The sequence goes on from NW_020863741.1 coordinate 13,551, forward strand.
AAGATTGAACCTCTTGAGGATATTGACAAAATGTTTTGCAGGTTCACTGACTTGATCAAAGATCTCGAGGTGTTGGGCAAAGAATACACCTTGGGAGAGAAGAACAGAAAAATTCTCAATGCATTGGGCAAAGAATGGGAAAATAAAGTGACTGCAATAGAAGAGGCTAAGGATTTAAGTTCTGTGCCTATTGAATCTATCATTAACTCTCTAACCTCTTATGAGTTGAAACTGAAATCTAAAGTGCAGGAGGAAGAGGATGCTAGAGCAAAGAGAAACATTGCTCTAAAGACTACTCAAGGTGAAGATGATCCAGCTCACCTGGATGATGAAGACTCGGATGGTGATGATAATGATCTTGCTCTTATCACCAGAGGCTTCAAAAGGATTTTGAATAAAAGAAAGTTTAGAAGGGGAGGTCCTAGCAATCAATTCCAGAATCAACCATCTATCGCAAAGTACAAAGGAAAACAAGATTTCAACAAGAAACAGTTGGACAAATGCTTCGAATGTGGACAGATTGGACACTATGCAAATGAATGCCCCATGAAGAAGATGAAAGATGGAAAAGTTGATCGAAAGCCAAGATTCAACAACTTTCAGATTACTTGGAATGAATGCAACTCCGAAGGGGAAGTTGAAGAAGAAGAGGAATCAGCTCAAATGGCTTTCATGGCTATTGGAAATAATGAGGTATCTTCCACTCACTCGCAATCTGAAAGTGATAATGATGAAGATGATGATCTTGAATCTTTTGTTGAAAAGCTACATAATGCCTTGAAGGAATTTTATGATAAAAACAAGCTGTTAAAACAGAAAATTGCTTTTCTCATTCAAGAAAATACAAGTCTGGTTCAACAAAATAAACATCTAAAGACTGACAATGAATGCCTTGTAAGATCCGGATGTGATGTTCAAAACGAGCTTGACAGAAAGACTAATATTTGTGAAATGCTGAAGGAAAAGCATGGTGATTTGAAGAAAAGAATGGACATCTTGGATGAAACTTTGAAATCAAGAAAACAGGATTTTCTCAAAAGAAACATGTCATCTACCCATCTTACTGCTTGTCAAAGAACATTTGCTCACAACAAAATTGCACATGGCTTCACAACATATAGAAGATGTGGATTGAGATATATCAAACCAGTACATGTTAAGAACTCTTTCATTATGTGTGATTTCTGTTGTCAAAGAGGGCATTTGAAAGGAGATTGCTATGTGAAAAGAAATCTGAACAAAGGGATGAAATGCATGTGGTTAGTTAGATACAATGCTAACTATTATGGACCCAAAAATTAAAATGGGTACCAAACACCTTATCTTTTCAGGAAAAAGGATCAAACAAGTCCAAATGGTTTATTGATAGCGGCTGCTCAAGGCACATGACCGGTGATCCCTCCTTGTTCATAAAGCTGAAATCAAAATCAAGTGGAAAGGTAACATTTGGTGATGATGTGAAAGCTAAGACAATTGGAATAGGTGATGTTGGTAAGGATGGTGAAACTTTTGTTCATAATGTGCTCTTGGTTGATAACTTAGGTTATAACTTGCTTAGTGTTAGTCAATTGTGTGATAAAGACTTGTATGTGTTGTTTAAAAAGCTTGAATGCATTGTACTTGATTCCAAATACAATGTTGTGTTCAAAGGTAAGAGGTTTAATGACATATATATTGTGATTCTTGATAAAGTTGATCCTTCTAGCTTAAAATGTCTTAAAGCTTCAAATGAAGATCCTTGGTTGTGGCATAGAAGACTTTGTCATTTTAACATGGACTTACTAAAGGAAATTTCGAAAAAGGAACTAGTTAGAGGCTTGCCAAAAATCAGTTTTGAAAAGGATAAAATATGTGATGCATGTCAATTTGGTAAGCAAACAAAAGTTTCTTTTAAAACAAAGAAGTGTGTATCTACTTCAAAACCCTTAGAACTCTTGCATCTTGACTTATTTGGCCCTACTCAAATCTCTAGCTTGGGTGGTAAGAAATACTGTTTTGTGATTGTGGATGATTACTCTAGATACACTTGGGTGATATTTCTTGCTCATAAAGATGATGCCTTCAAGAATTTTACTTCATTGTTTGCTAAAGTGCAAAATCTGCTTG
>NW_020863742.1:0-26525 GCF_003713205.1 Coffea eugenioides
GTAGCTTAAGCTACTTAATCCGGCATGCAAATAGGGTCTAAACCACGGTGAAAGTTCATGGAAAACAAGTCTAGTATGTACATGAAAGTTTGGCAAAAGAAAAGTTTCACTACAGCTCAAAGGCTTCATTACGGGTTAAACTGTCTCGCCCGGCCAGCCTCGGGGAAACGGTCATTGCTCATTGTGGGAAAGTCAGAATTTGGTTCCGTCAGTTGCATTGGAAACTAGGTTCATAAGGCTAAATTTGTCTAGAAGAAACCATTTCCAAAATCCCAACATAAGTGGCTCAAAATTAAGAAACCAAATGAACTTTCTGGACTGTCTCGGATGAACAGTACTTCCCGGACAGCCAACTTTCCAGACTCGCCACGGATCGTTCGGGATGAACCAGAAAATGAGCTTTGTACCGTTTTAAAGCTCTAAGAGTCTACTTTCAATTGCCATAAACGGCACTCAATTCTGATCAGTGAGTAACACGTTATGACCTTAACAAGATGGCTGGACAGAAAATTTCTGGACCTAGTCCAGTTTTCCTCCTTTGTTTATAACTCAAAATTTATTCAACCAAATTGGCTAATTTTTTTGTAGACAACCTCCACACACATAACCCAACATATAATACTCACATTTGTAGCCAAAATGTGCATGAAAATATCAAGGTAAAACCGGGCAGCAAGCTTAAAAAGTTTCGGTCAGCACACTTTAAAAAATTTCTAACTTCTACTCTTCTTGTTATTTTCATTCCTTGCACATAACAAGTATTAGATCCAACTAAATAGGGGTTTAAAACATATCAATACTTCATAAACACACATGAATAAGGGTTAGACATTTCATCAAACACTTGGTATGCATATTAGTAAACCTAACCATTACTTGATTAACTCAAGAAACTAACCCCAAATTCAACCATAACAAGTTGTTTTTCACCATTTCAACCTCAAGTAGATGATATAACATCATAAACCCAAATTTTAAAGATTACATACCTTACTTACAAGTTGCTTTGGTCACCAAACAAACCACCACAATAGAAGCTTTAGGCTTGAAACAACCTCAAAGATTGAATGAAATTTTCTCACAAACTCTAGATCTTTCTCTTTTGGTTTTTGTTCAAGATCAAACTAAGGTTGTCATAGCAAGAAGATGGAGTTTTCTTCCTTCCCTTGGAAGCCCTTAAGGTGGACGAAATTTTGGAGGAAAATGAAGCAAAGTTGGTTTAAAATTCCTCTAATCCTTTGGTCAAACATGGCTAGGGTTTTGCCACATGGCTCCATTATTGTCCTAACCTTTCTTAATCTTTGACTAATGCCATTCTTACCTTTCCAAATGCACCAATAATTATTCAACACACCTCTAATCTCTCACATAAAGTCTCTACCACTAATAAAAGAACACTTGGACAATTACAAGTGGTGAATTATTTACAACCTAGCTCAAGGAAATATTTTACTTCAATTACAACCTAGCTCAAGGAAATATTTTACTTCAAGTAAAATGAATTGAAATGAAATGCATGGAAATTATTATAACACATAGAAAATAATTTGTAAGGGCATATATTAAATGGTCTAGATCTTATAATAAGGCATGTAAGTAAGAAAATTGTGTTTTAAAGTTAGGGTCAATACAAGGGATTTGTTGTAACACATTGTGAAATATAATGCCAGGGCATATAAGAGGTGGTTTAAATCTTGGTGCAAGGCATGTAGTTTGGGGAAATTGTATTTTAAAAATGAGGGTTCTCACACTCTCTCCCCCTTAAAGAATTTCGCCCTCGAGATTCTCAGCTTGATTACTGAGTAGTTCAAAATATTTTCGATGAATATCCTTTTTAACTCTCTCGAGTCCTGTGAGCGCATGCCTTAGTAAGACCAGCAATACAAAGCCATATTATGTAGGAATTGAAGCTACAAATCTTTATTTAGAACATGTTTCAATTTACAAGTTTCATAGTTGTATAACCTATCGAAATATAATACTAGCTTGTTCCCATCGAAGAATAATCCTTATGTCCTTACTAATCAATGTTGCAAAAGTCATTTAGAGCAGAAAAGTATCACTTATAGCCAAACGTTTAGAGAAAGTAGAAAAGACGTTCAAAATGCAAAGTTGTAAACTGTCCGACCTAAGGTGGTTTGAAGAACTCATTTTCCTTTCATTTAAGTCTCGTTTCTACTCATAAACCAACCTCAAAATAGTTTACCAACTCCAATCCTAAAGTTGGGAATGTAAGTAGGAATAATCCTAGGAAAAATAGAAATTTTTTTAGTTTTGCGTGATCTCATTTGAAAATCTTATCTCGAGCTTCTTATGTCCAAAACTTAAAAAACTTTATACCGTCGGAATATGGATTCAAATTGTTACAACTTTCTAGAAGGTACCATTGTAAGATCCAATCCACGAGTCGGTCAAATTCCAACCTAAAGTTGCTGCTTCACCCAGTAACAGACAGAACAGGTATACAGTTTCAGTCAACTTTGAAAAATCATAGATATTCATGGAAATTGAGAGATACTCTGAATCTAGTTTCAAACATAATAAAACTCAATTTTGACTTTTCTACATCAAGATATAACAAATTCTGTAAAACCTTCCAAGGTTCCCTGCGGAAAAAATTTTCAGCGGCACATCCTTTGTGTTTACTAACTTTTCCTAGCCCATTCAAGGCTTCATTCTTCCCATGAAATAGCTTCAACTCAAGCATATAAATCAAGCCCACAACTCACTACATCAAGCATATAACCGTCTCTACTCAAGTTTAGCAAAATGAAACCCAAAGCTGAAATTCTTAATCACAAGCTTGAATTTTCTTTAGGCAAGTCATAACAAAGCTATCAGACCATGGTCAGTACTTAAGCATGACGTGTGGTAGAAAATTCACCATAAAACCATAAATTACCATAACACTAGTTCAACCCATGAAATTTTCCATAAAGCTGCCAAAAGTACTACCTTAATCCACTAGTTTTCCTATATTGGTAGTAGAGGAAAATTGCTAGCCAAAGTTACCTTGTAACCTCAAGAAAGATGGAAATCCAGGGCTTCTTCCTCAAAAATCGCTCCACCAATACCTTGAAATCTTTCTTAGTTAACATTTCCATGGAGTAACTTCAGATTCAAGTACAAAATTGAGGTTGGAGTTGGAGGTCTCTCTTTGGTTTCTCTTCTCTCTTGGTTCGGCCAAGTAAGAGGGAAGATGAAGACAATTCGGTCAAATTGTTGATTTAGTCAAGGTGAAAAATGTGACGCAAACCTTAATCTCGATAGAAAGAAGAGTTACAACATGGTTACTATTCTTGCTAGCTCTTTAACCCATACACTCTGTACATTAAATCATTTCTTCCCTTCGAGCGACAAACGATAAATTTTTAACTCAAAGACCAAAGTAGGGCAATAAACTCAGGGATAAGGATCCAATATTGCACCACCACAAATATTTCATAGCACTTATTAAAACAGCAGGTACCAAGTCCACTGTTCCTAAGGGAATACATCTTGCTATATAAAAATATCACTATGCATAGTCCAATGATTATAACTTATCCAGGCAAAAACCTCATTAATGGCTATTCAACTTGGCAAATGTACTGGTACAAACTTATTCTGTACCTCTTCTGGAACCCCTTCATATTTCCTTTCAATCGTATGTTCTGATGCAATAGTTCAATGTTCTCTAGGTATTTTGGTTCCCATCATCTTTCCCAGTACTCAGTTCATCTCTTTTGCAACTCTATTTCTGATGCGGTTGAGCACGAGGCCCAAAGTGTACAAGTAGACCCTGTGAAGGTACCCCAAGGACCAGTGACACGAGCACGAGCTAAGAGATTCAAGGAGTCCCTCCAAGCCTTGGTACGTGCCATCCAAACCCAAGAGAAACCGGGCATTGAAGGAATTGAGTTGGAATTCCTTGCCACATACTAAATGCTGCTTACATTGAAAGATGCGAGTGTTCAAGCTCCAAACGGGCGGCTGAGCGCGCAGTTAAGTACCCTCGCTGGAGCCGTAACGGGGAGTCGGTCAGGAAGGCAAGGGCTGGCCGAACTTTCCTTTGGTTATTTTTTCCATGTTTTGTCTTAAGTCACGGTATTAATAGCCTCAAGCCACATGTTCAGGTCAGTTTGTTGAAAGTATTGAAATAAATTTCCAGAATTTCGTACCATTCTTGTGGCCAATTCCCTTAGTTGTAAAAGCTAAGTTGGACATCCTACGAGTTGATCCTAGGTTTGTTTCTTGACTTATCAATCAAGCACACATTTACTTGATTGTGGCGTCCTCTACCATATACGTTAAATGCTGTTTTGAGTGGTCCAGTTGGTTCAAACTCGTTTACAAATCTCCATCGTGGTTCCTCATAGAATATCGAAGTAAACCTTCCGCGTATTCAATCAGCTTGGTAATTAGAGCTAGTTAAGAGGTATCACGAATCATACCCTTTTTATCATTTTTAATTACTTTAGTCTCAAATTCGTAGCTCAAGTGCTCGGGTTTGTCAAGTCGAATCTGTCTTGTTGTTTTCCTACAGAAAATCTGTTCTTTGTTGTTTCCTTGTCAGAAATTCCTGTCCCTTTGTTGTTTACTTTTGCTAAAATTTTTCTGTCCAGTTTTGTCTTCGTGTTTTGTTTGTTTTAAATCCAAAAAAAAACATCTCTTGTGTTGCGCATACCTTATTGGTCATTCCCTTGAGCTACGTTGTGGAATTAATTTGCTGGGAGGCGAATCTGTTTTTGCACTTGGGTTTTTGAACCTTTGTGTTGTTTGCTTTTGGCAAAAACTCGAACATCAAAACCTTATTGGGAGAAGTCTTGCTCTTGGCTCAAGAGGTTAATCTTGGCAGTCTTGAAACCTGAAATAAACCTTCAACCGTGTTCTTGTTTTCATGGAACTTTGATCTTGAAACCAAATCTGTCCAAGTTGTTTACGTTAATTGCTGTGAAATTGTGGTCTAAACTAGCTGGCTATTGTGTGAAAACACCCCAACAGAAGTCAAAAAAAAAATTTCAACAAAGACGGCTCTAGTTTCCAATTCTTGACCAGCCTTCAAGTTTTACCAAATCTGATTCAAAGGTCAAAAAAAAATTTTCAAGAAAGACGGCTCTAGTTTCCAATTCTTGACCAGCCTTCAAGTTTTACCAAATCTGATTCAAACTTGGACTTTCAAATCTGAACAGCCCTAGTCTTGGTCAGCATTCAAGCCACCAAATCTGATTCAAACTTGGACTTCCAAATCTGAACAACATCCAATTCTTGACAGCCTACAAGTTTACCAAATTTTGTGCAAAATCTGACTTCCAAATCTGACCAGCCCCAAAATTTCGAATTTGGACCACTTGGGACTCCCAAATCTGACCAAACTCCAAGGTTTCCAATCTTGGCAACCCCAAGTGTCCAAATCAGATCACGGACCAAAAAGACCACGGACCAGCAGCTCAACACATTCCAGAAATTTGGGTTTCGGGTAGAGTTTTCTAGGATTTTCAAAATTTCAGCATTCAAGTTAATTGTCTTACTTTCTTTTGAGTCGTTAGTTATTGTCCAGCTATATTCTGAGTCTTGAGTCGTGTCTAGGTCTTCAGTCATTCACCTCCATTTATTGCTACTAGCTTGTGTGTCACTTGTTGACTAGTCAAGAACGTACACTGCGGTGACGCCTGGTTTGTTCAACTCGAGCAACTAGCAAGCCAAGGAATTGCTTGGTAAGATTATTAGAGAGTGATACACTTGAGTGAAACACGAGTGTGAGTGACCTATACATCGTATTAAAAAAAAAAAAAAAAGAGAGAGGAACTCGTTTTTGTTTATTTGTTTTGCAGGTGAACTAAATATGTCTAGTGGAGTGGGTAGCCAAACCATGGACATCAAACTACAGTTGGAAGCCATGATGGGGGAGTTCAAGCGATTGCTCAAGAATGAAATTGAGCCATTGCATGATCGAATTGATCAGTTGGAGAACTCGAGACCTCCACCTACCCCGAGTAAGGGCAAAGAATCGGCATACTCAAACGATGAAGAGGAAGCGTTTGAGGGAAGGTACCAAAATGATCAAAGGTTCCAACGTCGAGGAGACGACACCATTAAAGGTGTCAAACTCAAGATTCCCTCATTCCAAGGCAAGTCGGACCCCGAGGCGTACTTGGAATGGGAACGGAAAATTGAGTTAGTCTATGAATGCCACACCTATACGGAGGAGCAAAAGGTGAAACTAGCAGCCGTAGAATTCACTGACTACGCCTCCATTTGGTGGGACCAACTTAGACTAAGCCGAAGGAGAAATCGTGAGAGACCTTTGGAAACTTGGGAGGAAATGAGGAGTCTGATGAGAAAAAGGTTCGTTCCGAGCTACTATAGCCGAGATCTACACCGTCGGCTACAAGCTCTCAACCAAGGGTCCATGTCAGTTGAGGATTATTACAAGGAGATGGAAATGGCCATCATGAAGGTGGATTTGCGTGAAGATGGAGAGGCCACTATGGCTCGTTTTCTACATGGATTGAGGCCCGAGATTGCCGAAGTAGTGGAACTCCAACACTACCTCGACATGAATGAAATGCTCGAGAAGGCGGTTACAATTGAACGGCGCCTCAAGAGGAGGGGTACTGTGCGACAAAGCACTACTTATCAAGCTGGAATTTGGCGCACTTCTCAACCAAAAAGGGAGGAGAAAGCCGCAGCTCCTTCTTACCCTCCAAGGCCGAATGGCCTCCCTTCCAAGGCAACGCCCAAGCCTGACTTTGAGGCTAATAATGCAGCTACCAAACCGCGTGGTCGAGACACCAAGTGCTTTAAGTGTCAAGGATTTGGCCATATCGCTTCTCAATGCCCCAGCCAAAGGACCATGCTGATGTTGCCAAATGGGGAAATTGTATCAGATGAGGAAGAGGAGTACGAGGGGATACCGCCTCTAGAAGAGGAAGAGAATGAATCGAGTGAGGAGATACCTACGCATGAGGAGATTGGATGCCTAGTGGTTCGAAAGGTCCTCACTACCCGCGCCAAAGAGGAGGAAATGGAGGTACAACGGGACAACCTTTTCTGCACAAGGTGTCATATCAAGGATAAGGTGTGTAGTGTTGTTATTGATAGTGGGAGTTGTGCCAATGTCGCTAGTCTACTCATGGTAGAAATGCTAGGGCTCCAAGTTATCAAACATCCAAGACCTTATCGCCTTCAATGGTTGAACAATGAAGGGGAAGTCCGTGTGTTTAGACAAGTAAAAGTGCCATTCCGAATTGGCAAGTATGAAGACGAGGTTACTTGTGATGTCGTGCCAATGCAAGCAAGTCACCTCATTCTTGGACGGCCTTGGCAATATGATCGCGATGTCAAATTCAAGGGAAGAGCTAATAAATATGTCTTTACTCATTGCAATAGAAAGGTGACACTTGTACCTCTCACCCCAAAACAAGTGTATGAAGATCAAATGAGGCTCCAAAAGGAGTATGAGCTAGAACTTGAGAGGAAAAAGCGAGAGAAAAGTGAGGAAGAAAAAGGAGAGAGTAGGGCCGAAACCCTAGGGAAGAAAAAGGCAACAAATGGGTCGGCTATGAGAGAAGAAAATAAGGGGAAGCTAAGCTTGCTAGCAAAAGCCAAAGATGTAAGGCGAGCTTTGTCTTCCAACCAACTCTTACTTATGCTTGTGTGCAAAGAAGAGTTGGTCAATTCATCCATACCTACTGACTCCTTGCCTTCTACTATGTTACATCTCTTGCAGGAATTTGAGGACATATTTCCTGAGGATGTACCTGATGGACTACCACCGCTAAGGGGAATCGAGCACCAAATCGATCTCATTCCTGGAGCACCATTGCCTAACAAACCAGCCTATAGAATGGGTCCTGAGGAAACAAAGGAATTGCAAAGGCAAGTGGAGGAATTGCTAAGGAAAGGTTGGGCTAGAGAAAGTCTAAGTCCATGCGCTGTACCAGTGATTCTCGTGCCAAAGAAAGATGGAGCGTGGAGAATGTGCACCGACTGTCGAGCAGTCAATGCAATCACGGTAAAATATCGTCACCCTATCCCTAGGTTAGATGATATGTTAGATGAATTGCATGGTGCCATTATATTCACTAAAATTGATTTGAAAAGTGGTTACCACCAAATAAGAATGAAAGAGGGAGATGAGTGGAAAACCGCTTTCAAAACTAAACATGGTCTATATGAGTGGTTAGTAATGCCATTTGGCTTAACTAATGCACCTAGTACCTTCATGCGTTTGATGAACCATGTTTTGAGACCTTTTCTTGGGAAATTTGTAGTGGTTTACTTTGATGATATTCTGATTTATAGTAGAAGCTTAGAGGAACACCTTGAGCACCTCAAAGCCATCTTTGCAGTACTTCGAAGGGAAAGGCTATATGCCAACCTTAAGAAGTGCACATTTTGCACTGATCGTGTTGTGTTTCTAGGATATGTTGTAAGTGCGCAGGGCATTCATGTAGATGAAGAGAAGATTAAGTCCATCCAAGAGTGGCCAACACCTACCTCTGTAAGTGATGTGCGCAGCTTTCATGGATTAGCAAGCTTCTACCGTCGCTTTGTGAAGGATTTTAGCACCATTGCTGCACCTCTTACCGCGGTCATAAAGAAGAACGAGAAGTTCTTTTGGGGGGAAGCCCAAGATAAGGCTTTCCAATTGCTGAAACACAAACTCACACATGCACCACTCCTTGCAATACCTAACTTTGATCTCACTTTTGAGGTGGAATGTGATGCATCAGGTGTAGGAGTAGGAGCCGTACTCATGCAAGGAGGGAGACCGATTGCCTACTTTAGTGAGAAATTAAATGGCGCGGTCCTCAACTATTCAACTTATGACAAGGAGATGTTTGCCCTCGTACGTGCTTTGGAGACATGGCAACACTACCTACGTGCCCAGGAATTCGTCATCAAAACTGACCATGAGTCTCTCAAGCACCTAAAAGGACAACAAAAGCTGAGCAAACGGCATGCCCGATGGGTAGCCTTCATCGAGTCTTTTCCATACGTCATCAAATACAAAACAGGTAAGTCTAATGTAGTAGCTGACGCTTTATCTCGGAGACACATTTTGCTCACTGCCTTAGATGCTAAACTCCTAGGCTTTGAACTCATGAAGGAGTTGTATAAGGATGACTTGGATTTTGCCAACGCTTATGCGAATTGGGGAAAATCTGACTTTGAAAAGTTCTTTGTACATGATGGGTTCTTATTTTATCTTACCAAGCTGTGCATTCCTCGAGGGTCCATACGTGACTTACTTATTCAGGAGTCACATAGTGGTGGACTAATGGGACACTTTGGTGTCACCAAGACATTAGCTGTATTGCAGGAACACTTCCATTGGCCTCGCATGCGCAAGGACGTGGAGAGGATTGTTGAAAGATGTGGTGTGTGCCACAAAGCTAAGTCTCGGGTCAACCCAAACGGTTTGTATACTCCTTTACCCATACCTCACCAACCTTGGGTTGACATCTCCATGGATTTCGTGCTGGTTTACCTCGTTCAAAGCGTGGCCATGACTCTATATTTGTTGTGGTAGATAGGTTCTCCAAAATGGCTCACTTTATTGCATGTCATAAGACGGATGATGCTTTACACATTGCTGATTTATTCTTTAAAGAGGTTGTTCGTTTGCATGGCATACCTAGGACAATAGTATCCGATAGAGATGTCAAGTTTTTGAGCTATTTCTGGAAATCTTTATGGGGTCGGTTGGGAACCAAACTGTTGTTCTCTACCTCTAGTCATCCTCAAACGGACGGACAAACTGAGGTAGTCAATAGGACTTTATCCACACTCCTACGTGCAATCATAAAGAAAAATATCAAGTCATGGGAGGAGTGTCTACCTCATGTTGAGTTTGCATACAATAGGGCTGTGCATAGTGCTACACAATTCTCGCCTTTTGAAGTTGTGTATGGTTTGAACCCCTTAACTCCCTTAGATTTGTTGCCATTACCTTCTTCTGAGCATATGAACTTAGATGGCAAGAAGAAAGCTGAGTTCGTGAGATCATTACATGACAAGGTTCGTACCAACATCGAGAGGAGGACAGCCCAATATGTCCAACAAGCTAATAAGCACAGGCGCAAGCTTGTCTTTGAACCAGGTGATTGGGTCTGGTTACATTTGCGCAAGGAGAGGTTTACAAAACAACGACAAAGCAAGCTGTCACCAAGAGGAGATGGGCCTTTTCAAGTTATTGAGCGCATCAACGACAATGCATACCGCTTAGATCTGCCTGGTGAGTATACTGTTAGTGCTACATTCAATGTTGCTGATCTAAGTCCATTTATTGCAGGGGACGAGTACGATTTGAGGGCAAATCCTTTTCAAGAGGAGGGGAATGATGCGGTTGAGCACGAGGCCCAAAGTGTACAAGTAGACCCTGTGAAGGTGCCCCAAGGCCCAGTGACACGAGCACGAGCTAAGAGATTCAAGGAGTCCCTCCAAGCCTTGGTACGTGCCATCCAAACCCAAGAGAAACCGGGCATTGAAGGAATTGAGTTGGAATATCCTTGCACGACTACTAAAATGCTGCTTACAATTGAAGATGCGAGTGTTCAAGCTCCAAACGGCGGGCTGAGCCGCAGTTAAGTACCCTCGCTGAGCCGTACGGGGGTCGGTCAAGTGAAGGCCCAAGGGGCTGGCCGAACTTTCCTTGTTATTTTTCCAGTTTATTAGGTCTTAGTCACGGCTATTAATAGCCTCAAGCCGCATGTTACATTCAATTTTTGAGAGTATTGAATAAAATTTCCAGAATTTCGTCCATTCCTTGTGGCAAATTCCCTTAGCTTGTAAAAGCTAAGTTGAACATCCTAGAGTTGATCCTAGGTTGTTCTTGACTTATCAATCAAGCACACATACTTGATTGTGGTGTCCTCTACCGTTAAATCTGTTCTTGAGTGGTCCAAGTTCGGGTTCAACTCCGTCAAATCTTCATCGTGTTCCTCTAGATCCGAAGTAGCTTCCGCGTCTCGTATCAATTTCTTTTTGAATAACCTCTATTTTCTTATGCAGATCAGTCACATTTGTCATCTCACTAATTCACTTATCTCGATAGTAGCTTGCCAGTAAATCAAAGGAGCAAAGTAAGTAACTAATTACAATTGGAAACTCTAGTCATATAACTTTTAAATTCATTCTCCTCCGATCCTACCACAAGGAATTAAACGTAGCTATCCTCAAGTGAGATAGACAAGATAATAGAATACAGGTAGGCTAATAGCTCAGAATACAATGCCACTCATTCTTATTCGGGAATTTCAATACGAGAGTATCCTTATCACTTATGCACATAGCAACCCTAAAGCGTACTTTATGTGTCGGAACTTCTACCTCCTATCTCAATCTCTTGCATACAGGTATAGAATCCAATTCTTTTCTCAAATTCCCATGCATAATTCCAAAACTCACGATCTCGCCACGATCATAATCGAGTCAAGTCCATACTTAGACATTAGTGGATAGGTGTCAAGGAAGCATAGGAAAGAATGTCACAAGAGGAGTAGAAATATCCATATAGTTGTAATCAAACCGCCCCACATTCGAAATAAACACTTATCATGTCTTCACAGTCATGGGTGAAGGAAACAGATCTTCAGTGCAAATTTCTCGACGTACAGTATAATCCACCATCTATAGAAACCCTGTCAGACTATTTTGAGATTAGTCCATGATAGCTTCCGAGATTTATTCCCTCAATCAGTCCAATAACTAGGTCAAATATTAGGATCTTTCGCGCCTTGACTTTTGCCATTAAAACTTGTCTCAAGTGCAATCAAGATACAGACCCTTATTCTAGGGCTCTCCACTTTTTGGTACTCAAGTACAAGAATCCACAATAAGGTAATTCACAACTCGAGCCGGCCGGTCCTAAGAGTAAATCACCCATATTACAGATTCCTACCCGACGTACATATCTATTCCTCCCAAGTATCCTGATAAAGGGTTTACGCTTATAACAGTCATGATTCATAGCTTACGCCCAAAAAGAGCACCTAGTCCTTTCCACTGACTCACATAATCGAAACAATAACACCATTTGGCCCCAAGCTCACTTCGCGCAGAGACCACGCGAAGCAGTAAAATATCTTCCATTCTTTCAAACCAGTTCTCGGCAATTTCGGGATCTAGTTCTCCAAGAAATTTAAGAGGTGTGAACTTTTGGAACTGATTTAGGACTCTATCTTCACTTACTTCAAGGTTCCTTTACTAGTTACCCGGTGTTTGACCTTGTTGGTCAACCGAATGGCCAGTAAACAGTAGATCGGTCATACGATTGATAGCTGTAGCTACCTGGTCCCCTACTCCACCTCCGGGTCCCTGGTTCTAATTGACTACAAACCTTTATTCCTCTTCTTGGTCCTGGACCTATTCTCCTTTATTACTCACTGGTCTAGGGTCCAAGTATTTTAACCAATGGGTAAGTACGTGTTGGTACATGATAGATGATTATTCCTTTACAAAAGTCAAATAAAATGAAATCGGAGTCACAATAAGGGAGTGAAAATATAAAGCAATTAAATGCCAATGTCGTAATAAAGTCGAGGTCAAAGTCACCGTAACAGTCACAGTCCAATTCACAGTCACAATCAAAGTCAAAGTATTATACATTCCAAGGCTCATAGTAGTTGTTTGTAAGATAACTAGACCAAAAGTATCAGGTACGAGACTCACAGATACAAATACAGTCATACAGTCATATCAAGGAAAAATCCAGTGCAAGTAGTCAAAAGAAAATTGTACAACCACCGAGTCACCACATCCCTTATCCTTTCTATGTATAGTAGTCAAAATCATCCAAAGTAGTAGCCTAGAGGTGTAGGCTTAGTTTGATGCGGGACTAGCTGACCCTCCTCCGGTCTAGGCAAGGTCAACACTTGCCTCGTCTCCAATGTTAGAGACGTCACCACTTAAGTCTACTGAAGTCCCCAAACAGGTCATCACAAACATTCAGGTTTGACTCGACTCTATTCCTCACTTTTATTGCCCCCTAAACGCGTTCCTGAGCTTCTCCAAGTTACATACAAAGATTTACCAATCCTTTGATGGCCTTCAACCATATCATACCTGTGCTCCTTAATTCGATCGGCTTGCATTTTAGTAGTTTCCTTTAGTTGATTGACTTCAGCTTTAAACCTAGCATTGTCCCGGGCAAGCAACTTTCGCTCCTTCACAACGGCCAACACTACTCCATTAGAATAGGTAAAATTTGCAGACACTCACACCACTTGTAGTGATTAGATAAGCCCCAATAGGCTCTAGGCCTCCGGGTCTGATTTGATACTTAATCATCGGTAAGTCCCCACGGGATGGCTCGCCAACCGGTCTATTACTAGGGCCGCCAGATTCATCCAGCCTGCACAAAGTGTAGATAAACTTAAGTACTCTTAAGGGAAAATAATCAAATATAATCCTCAAGTCGAAAATTCCTAACTCGCCCAAACCAATTCAAACCTAGGCTCAAAATTTTTTTTCCCTTCCAGTGATCACTTAACTTTCAAACCAATCCCACAGTCCAGCATCCTGAGCTTTTATGTCTAGGATACTCTACAAAGATCTGAAGCCTAAGCTCTGATACCAACTGTGACAGCCCCACCTCTCCCTAGGGCAAACCCTAGGGTATCAACGGACTGCCTGCCCAACTCTCGCCAGGACTCAGTCGTTCAAAGTACTAATATCATCAATGAAACGAATGTAACATTTGACAATGCAGGGGATTGAAACACTAACTCAAACATAATCACTAATTCAACAATTCAGCTTAGTACATATATCATCGCATGCCAACTTACCACGCTTCACTCAAAATTACATAATATAAATCACCCTTAAGAATTTAAGCTTACAAGTCTGCTTAAACGAAAGTTACAACCTCAAAACGCAAGAACGGCAAAATAAAGCTAAGAAAGCCCTCGATCAAATCCCTTCCCGATCTGTTAAGGAAAACAAAGGGAATGGGGTGAGCTAAAGCCCAGTGAGGTTCCAGGTAAACAAGTAAACACATAGCCACATAAAATCACAAAATAGCCAACTAAACACCGTACAGTAAAATAACAGTTCAATTCAAGGATACGGGTGGCTTTCAAAAGCCAAAGGTCCACTTGAGCTTGATCATAATTGCCTCCTGTTGACACTCCGTCAACACTTGTAACAGTATATAGGTCCGTAGAACACCACTTTCACCAGTCTCCGTCCACCAAACAACCCCCCACCGGGCCCGCACTCCATAAACAGTAGTTTGGTAATACTCGAGTATACCAGGAATCCGAGTTTCCAATGCTCAAGGATTCCAATGAAACAGTATCAAGCCGAGGATTTTATCACTGGTGGTGCTAGACAACACAACAAGCAAGCACAACGGCTATGCTTCACCAGGGACCTCCAAGCAAGATTCAATTTCCAGTGAACAGTAAACAGTCCTCAAGGTTTATCGGCCTTCTCGACCAAGCCCTTGCTGGCTCGATACAACCGACTCACCTATGAGGTTGGGTACCCAAACAGTAACAGTAGTTGGTGGAATGTCATCCACGCAACTTAAGCACAGTCATGTATAGCAATATCTCATTTCATGTTAATTCATTCAGTAAGTAGAGCCTCAGTGAAAAGAAAAAATAAGAAAGGTCGAGTGCGATAAAGTACACACTCGCCTCAATTTTAATTAAAACAGTGTTTGGCTCAAACAATAACAATTCAATACTTTCAAGTACACGAATATTTCTCATAACAAGTAGCAGGTAGTGGAACACTCACCTGTCAAGCAAAAGTAATAATCGACGTCAAACGTCTCAGTTACGATCACCGTCGTTGCCCAAACCTAGGTCAACGAGTGAAAACATTAATAATTGGATTCGTTCCCTACTAAAGTATAGGTTCATTAAGAGGCCAAGTGAGTAGCTTAAGCTACTTAATCCGGCATGCAAATAGGGTCTAAACCACGGTGAAAGTTCATGGAAAACAAGTCTAGTATGTACATGAAAGTTTGGCAAAAGAAAAGTTTCACTACAGCTCAAAGGCTTCATTACGGGTTAAACTGTCTCGCCCGGCCAGCCTCGGGAAAACGGTCATTGCTCATTGTGGGAAAGTCAGAATTTGGTTCCGTCAGTTGCATTGGAAACTAGGTTCATAAGGCTAAATTTGTCTAGAAGAAACCATTTCCAAAATCCCAACATAAGTGGCTCAAAATTAAGAAACCAAATGAACTTTCTGGACTGTCTCGGATGAACAGTACTTCCCGGACAGCCAACTTTCCAGACTCGCCACGGATCGCTCGGGATGAACCAGAAAATGAGCTTTGTACCATTTTAAAGCTCTAAGAGTCTACTTTCAATTGCCATAAACGTCACTCAATTCTGATCAGTGAGTAACACGTTATGACCTTAACAAGATGGCTGGACAGAAAATTTCTGGACCTAGTCCAGTTTTCCTCCTTTGTTTATAACTCAAAATTTATTCAACCAAATTGGCTAATTTTTTTGTACACATAACCCAACATATAATACTCACATTTGTAGCCAAAATGTGCATGAAAATATCAAGGAAAAACCGGGCAGCAAGCTTAAAAAGTTTCGGTCAGCACACTTTAAAAAATTTCTAACTTCTACTCTTCTTGTTATTTTCATTCCTTGCACATAACAAGTATTAGATCCAACTAAATAGGGGTTTAAAACATATCAATACTTCATAAACACACATGAATAAGGGTTAGACATTTCATCAAACACTTGGTATGCATATTAGTAAACCTAACCATTACTTGATTAACTCAAGAAACTAACCCCAAATTCAACCATAACAAGTTGTTTTCACCATTTCAACCTCAAGTAGATGATATAACATCATAAACCCAAATTTTAAAGATTACATACCTTACTTACAAGTTGCTTTGGTCACCAAACAAACCACCACAATAGAAGCTTTAGGCTTGAAACAACCTCAAAGATTGAAGGAAATTTTCTCACAAACTCTAGATCTTTCTCTTTTGGTTTTTGTTCAAGATCAAACTAAGGTTGTCATAGCAAGAAGATGGAGTTTTCTTCCTTCCCTTGGAAGCCCTTAAGGTGGACGAAATTTTGGAGGAAAATGAAGCAAAGTTGGTTTAAAATTCCTCTAATCCTTTGGTCAAACAAGATACATGGCTAGGGTTTTGCCACATGGCTCCATTATTGTCCTAACCTTTCTTAATCTTTGACTAATGCCATTCTTACCTTTCCAAATGCACCAATAATTATTCAACACCTCTAATCTCTCACATAAAGTCTCTACCACTAATAAAAGAACACTTGGACAATTACAAGTGGTGAATTATTTACAACCTAGCTCAAGGAAATATTTTACTTCAAGTAAAATGAATTGAAATGAAATGCATGGAAATTATTATAACACATAGAAAATAATTTGTAAGGGCATATATTAAATGGTCTAGATCTTATAATAAGGCATGTAAGTAAGAAAATTGTGTTTTAAAGTGAGGGTCAATACAAGGGATTTGTTGTAACACATTGTGAAATATAATGCTAGGGCATATAAGAGGTGGTTTAAATCTTGGTGCAAGGCATGTAGTTTGGGGAAATTGTATTTTAAAAATGAGGGTTCTCACACTCTCTCCCCCTTAAAGAATTTCGCCCTCGAGATTCTCAGCTTGATTACTGAGTAGTTCAAAATATTTTCGATGAATATCCTTTTTAACTCTCTCGAGTCCTGTGAGCGCATGCCTTAGTAAGACCAGCAATACAAAGCCATATTATGTAGGAATTGAAGCTACAAATCTTTATTTAGAACATGTTTCAATTTACAAGTTTCATAGTTGTATAACCTATCGAAATATAATACTAGCTTGTTCCCATCGAAGAATAATCCTTATGTCCTTACTAATCAATGTTGCAAAAGTCATTTAGAGCAGAAAAGTATCACTTATAGCCAAACGTTTAGAGAAAGTAGAAAAGACGTTCAAAATGCAAAGTTGTAAACTGTCCGACCTAAGGTGGTTTGAAGAACTCATTTTCCTTTCATTTAAGTCTCGTTTCTACTCATAAACCAACCTCAAAATAGTTTACCAACTCCAATCCTAAAGTTGGGAATGTAAGTAGGAATAATCCTAGGAAAAATAGAAATTTTTTTAGTTTTGCGTGATCTCATTTGAAAATCTTATCTCGAGCTTCTTATGTCCAAAACTTAAAAAACTTTATACCGTCGGAATATGGATTCAAATTGTTACAACTTTCTAGAAGGTACCATTGTAAGATCCAATCCACGAGTCGGTCAAATTCCAACCTAAAGTTGCTGCTTCACCCAGTAACAGACAGAACAGGTATACAGTTTCAGTCAACTTTGAAAAATCATAGATATTCATGGAAATTGAGAACAATACTGATACTCTGAATCTAGTTTCAAACATAATAAAACTCAATTTTGACTTTTCTACATCAAGATATAACAAATTCTGTAAAACCTTCCAAGGTTCCCTGCGGAAAAAATTTTCAGCGGCACATCCTTTGTGTTTACTAACTTTTCCTAGCCCATTCAAGGCTTCATTCTTCCCATGAAATAGCTTCAACTCAAGCATATAAATATCAAGCCCACAACTCACTACATCAAGCATATAACCGTCTCTACTCAAGTTTAGCAAAATGAAACCCGAAGCTGAAATTCTTAATCACAAGCTTGAATTTTCTTTAGGCAAGTCATAACAAAGCTATCAGACCATGGTCAGTACTTAAGTGGTAGTAGAGGAAAATTGCTAGCCAAAGTTACCTTGTAACCTCAAGAAAGATGGAAATCCAGGGCTTCTTCCTCAAAAATCGCTCCACCAATACCTTGAAATCTTTCTTAGTTAACATTTCCATGGAGTAACTTCAGATTCAAGTACAAATTTGAGGTTGGAGTTGGAGGTCTCTCTTTGGTTTCTCTTCTCTCTTGGTTCGGCCAAGTAAGAGGGAAGATGAAGACAATTCGGTCAAATTGTTGATTTAGTCAAGGTGAAAAATGTGACGCAAACCTTAATCTCGATAGAAAGAAGAGTTACAACATGGTTACTATTCTTGGTAGCTCTTTAACCCATACACTGTACATTAAATCATTTCTTCCCTTCGAGCGACAAACGATAAATTTTTAACTCAAAGACCAAAGTAGGGCAATAAACTCAGGGATAAGGATCCAATATTGCACCACCACCAATATTTCATAGCACTTATTAAAACAGCAGGTACCAAGTCCACTGTTCCTAAGGGAATACATCTTGCTATATAAAAATGTCACTATGCATAGTCCAATGATTATAACTTATCCAGGCAAAAACCTCATTAATGGCTATTCAACTTGGCAAATATACTGGTACAAACTTATTCTGTACCTCTTCTGGAACCCCTTCATATTTCCTTTCAATCGTATGTTCTGATGCAATAGTTCAATGTTCTCTAGGTATTTTGGTTCCCATCATCTTTCCCAGTACTCAGTTCATCTCTTTTGGAACTCTATTTCTTTTTGAATAACCTCTATTTTCTTATGCAGATCAGTCACATTTGTCATCTCACTAATTCACTTATCTCGATAGTAGCTTGCCAGTAAATCAAAGGAGCAAAGTAAGTAACTAATTACAATTGGAAACTCTAGTCATATAACTTTTAAATTCATTCTCCTCCGATCCTACCACAAGGAATTAAACGTAGCTATCCTCAAGTGAGATAGACAAGATAATAGAATACAGGTAGGCTAATAGCTCAGAATACAATGCCACTCATTCTTATTCGGGAATTTCAATACGAGAGTATCCTTATCACTTATGCACATAGCAACCCTAAAGCGTACTTTATGTGTCGGAACTTCTACCTCCTATCTCAATCTCTTGCATACAGGTATAGAATCCAATTCTTTTCTCAAATTCCCATGCATAATTCCAAAACTCACGATCTCGCCACGATCATAATCGAGTCAAGTCCATACTTAGACATTAGTGGATAGGTGTCAAGGAAGCATAGGAAAGAATGTCACAAGAGGAGTAGAAATATCCATATAGTTGTAATCAAACCGCCCCACATTCGAAATAAACACTTATCATGTCTTCACAGTCATGGGTGAAGGAAACAGATCTTCAGTGCAAATTTCTCGACGTACAGTATAATCCACCATCTATAGAAACCCTGTCAGACTATTTTGAGATTAGTCCATGATAGCTTCCGAGATTTATTCCCTCAATCAGTCCAATAACTAGGTCAAATATTAGGATCTTTCGCGCCTTGACTTTTGCCATTAAAACTTGTCTCAAGTGCAATCAAGATACAGACCCTTATTCTAGGGCTCTCCACTTTTTGGTACTCAAGTACAAGAATCCACAATAAGGTAATTCACAACTCGAGCCGGCCGGTCCTAAGAGTAAATCACCCATATTACAGATTCCTACCCGACGTACATATCTATTCCTCCCAAGTATCCTGATAAAGGGTTTACGCTTATAACAGTCATGATTCATAGCTTACGCCCAAAAAGAGCACCTAGTCCTTTCCACTGACTCACATAATCGAAACAATAACACCATTTGGCCCCAAGCTCACTTCGCGCAGAGACCACGCGAAGCAGTAAAATATCTTCCATTCTTTCAAACCAGTTCTCGGCAATTTCGGGATCTAGTTCTCCAAGAAATTTAAGAGGTGTGAACTTTTGGAACTGATTTAGGACTCTATCTTCACTTACTTCAAGGTTCCTTTACTAGTTACCCGGTGTTTGACCTTGTTGGTCAACCGAATGGCCAGTAAACAGTAGATCGGTCATACGATTGATAGCTGTAGCTACCTGGTCCCCTACTCCACCTCCGGGTCCCTGGTTCTAATTGACTACAAACCTTTATTCCTCTTCTTGGTCCTGGACCTATTCTCCTTTATTACTCACTGGTCTAGGGTCCAAGTATTTTAACCAATGGGTAAGTACGTGTTGGTACATGATAGATGATTATTCCTTTACAAAAGTCAAATAAAATGAAATCGGAGTCACAATAAGGGAGTGAAAATATAAAGCAATTAAATGCCAATGTCGTAATAAAGTCGAGGTCAAAGTCACCGTAACAGTCACAGTCCAATTCACAGTCACAATCAAAGTCAAAGTATTATACATTCCAAGGCTCATAGTAGTTGTTTGTAAGATAACTAGACCAAAAGTATCAGGTACGAGACTCACAGATACAAATACAGTCATACAGTCATATCAAGGAAAAATCCAGTGCAAGTAGTCAAAAGAAAATTGTACAACCACCGAGTCACCACATCCCTTATCCTTTCTATGTATAGTAGTCAAAATCATCCAAAGTAGTAGCCTAGAGGTGTAGGCTTAGTTTGATGCGGGACTAGCTGACCCTCCTCCGGTCTAGGCAAGGTCAACACTTGCCTCGTCTCCAATGTTAGAGACGTCACCACTTAAGTCTACTGAAGTCCCCAAACAGGTCATCACAAACATTCAGGTTTGACTCGACTCTATTCCTCACTTTTATTGCCCCCTAAACGCGTTCCTGAGCTTCTCCAAGTTACATACAAAGATTTACCAATCCTTTGATGGCCTTCAACCATATCATACCTGTGCTCCTTAATTCGATCGGCTTGCATTTTAGTAGTTTCCTTTAGTTGATTGACTTCAGCTTTAAACCTAGCATTGTCCCGGGCAAGCAACTTTCGCTCCTTCACAACGGCCAACACTACTCCATTAGAATAGGTAAAATTTGCAGACACTCACACCACTTGTAGTGATTAGATAAGCCCCAATAGGCTCTAGGCCTCCGGGTCTGATTTGATACTTAATCATCGGTAAGTCCCCACGGGATGGCTCGCCAACCGGTCTATTACTAGGGCCGCCAGATTCATCCAGCCTACACAAAGTGTAGATAAACTTAAGTACTCTTAAGGGAAAATAATCAAATATAATCCTCAAGTCGAAAATTCCTAACTCGCCCAAACCAATTCAAACCTAGGCTCAAATTTTTTTTTTCCTTCCAGTGATCATCCATTCTAGGAAACTCTCCTATAATCTCTCATCCATTTTAGGAAACTTTCCTATATTCTCTCATCCATTTTTGGAAACTCTCCTATATTCTCTCATCCATTTTTAGGAAACTTTCCTCCATGCTAGGAAACTCTCCTATATTCTCTCATCCACTTTCGGAAACTACTCCTACACTTTAGAACGCTAGGGTTTCCTTTTCTTTATGACGCACATACCATTGCTGACCACCACCAACATCCCTTCCAAATTCGTCCATTTCACTTCATTTTGCACCCACATTTGTGTCTTACCTTCTTGGTTACTCTTATGGCAAAGGTGGTGACAATTATTGGACTTGAGCGGCATTTCTCAACTACCTAAACCAACAGGTAAAGGTATTTGGTAAGTCCCTTAGAGTGTTTTATTTGAGTGATACACACGAGGATGAGTGATACACGAGAGTAGAGTGTACATACGTGAGCTTGTGTGTGGGAGGAAAATTCCTTTTCGTTACTAACTTTTTGCAGGCTCCCTCATACATCATGGCGAGTACAAGACGCATAAAAGCTAACTCACAACATTGTCTTCCTGATCCTAAGGGAGTCAAAGAAGTGGTGTTACGTGGCTTAGATGAGCAATTGGACATCGTCACATCGCAATCACTTGGTTGGTTTTATACTCGTTGCGGTGTCAAAGATAAAATTTGTAGCTTGGCCATTGATGAGAGTTGTGAAGTCAATCTTGCAAGTGCTATCATGGTTGAGAAATTAAATCTTCCAACCATTGATCATCTTCAACCGTACAAGTTGACGAGCCCTCATGGTGATGTTTGGGTTACTAAGCACACACTTGTACCTATTCAAATCGGCAAATATGTGGATGAGGTGTTGTGTGATGTAGTCCCAATTCAAGTGACACACGTGTTGTTGGGCAAAGCATGGATATCGAGGCGATAAGTTAAATATGACGAACATACTAATAAATATTCCTTCTTATTTAATGGTCGTCGTTTTGTACTTATATCACTTACGTATGACCAGCTTTGTATTGATCTAGCATACATGGAAAGTGAGCTTGAACGTTATAGAATGGAGAAAAAGCTAGATGAGAGAATTGTGCCTGAAGCGGTAAAACCCGAGGGAGTTGAAAGCAATGAGATGAAAGGGTCAGCCGTTGAACTGGAAGAAGAGATGGAAAAATTTGATGAGATAGGTGGTCAAAAGGAAGAAAAGAGAGAAAGTGGGCTGATCTTGAGCAACCCGGTGAAGGCCTATTATTTTCCTAACGAATTTACCTTTGCTTTGTTTAGTGTTTCTTCTTTTATACAAATCAAGCAAAGGCAAGTTGAGTTGATCTTGGTGTGTTCCATTCCAAAATCAATTGTAGACTTTGAAAGCCTCCATGGAGTTGGAACTTCAACAGTTAAACCCCATTGGTATCCATTCGTGGAACCATGTCAACCCAAATCAGTCCACACCAAAGAGGAGTTGATTCAAGCTCATCTTGAAGGGAACACTCCACATTTTGGGGATGGTTGTGTACCAAGGGTTCGTTAAAAGAACAAGTACTTCAATGACCATTATGATTTTCGTCTTGCCCTTAGTCTACATGAAGCTCCAATATCACCAAATCCGCCTTGGTGCCTTGCAAGTGTGTTCGAGCCGGAGTTCGATTTCATGGGATCCACTTCACACCACTTTGAGGACCCCTACCTCATGACCACAAACGATCAAGTTGAGCATACATTGGAGACGGTTTGTGAGATTCAATGTTCGACAAGGGTTATTTTTCAACTTAGCACGTGGGTTTTGCATTTGATGACATCTGTAGCCATCATAACAAGATTGCACCGAAGGCATGCAACTCGTCTTGTCACCATTCGTGCTTCAATTTGTGGGCAAATTGCTTTCAAGAGGAGGGGAATGATACGAACAAGAGGAGAGTCCTTGGAGTAAAGCCATGAGTTTTTCTTGGCTGGTTGTGAGCATTTTCAAACTGACTAAGAGACATGTGAGCTGAATTCTCATTTTCGTCCAGATTTGAGGACAAATCCTTCTCAAGTGGAGGGGACTGATGTGTGCATGGACCTTAGCCCAAGTAATGACCCAGTCCGAGTTCCATTGGGCCCAGTCTCACATGCACGAGCCAAGCTCTTCAAAGAATCCCTCCAAGCCCTTGTTCGAATTGTCAAAGACCAACATGGAGTCCATAGAGATATTGAAGGCTTGGAAGGAGACAATCAAGTTATCTACACCATGATCCAAGCCCATGAAGAGTTAAGTGGGCCTCCAAGTGAGTTGGCCGAATAAGGCCTTAGGCCTTGGTGTTAGAGTGCAGTTATTTAGAGTTGGATTAGTTATTTAGTAGAGCATGGGCCGGCCCATCTTGACCCCAAGATGGCCGAATTTCCCTTCCTTGTTTTCCTTAGGGTTTTAGTAACCCTTAGCCTATAAATAGGCTTGCTTTGTAAGGTTTTAGGTAGACATTTTATCAATAAAGTTTGCATATTTCTTTCGATTCTTCTTGAGAGAGAGATTCGACCCTTTACTTGATCTGGCAAGGGTTTTGAGCAATCTTACGTCTCGTCCTAGATTGTTCTACCGACCTATCCCGTGGAGTATCCACCTTTATTGGAGTCGTCGTCCTACCGTCTTGAATCAAATCGTGTCGTCCGTTTGGTTCTAGATCTCGCAATTCCAAGCGTTGGACATCCTCGCTAGATCCTTGGGCAAACGTACTACGTGTCTCGAAACAAGTTGATCGAGGAACGTATCATTTTTTCTTCACAAACAGGACATGAGCTCCCCAAGGAGACCCACTCTCTTGAATGAACCCCCGCTCCAGAAGGTCCTGTAATTGCAATTTTAGTTCCTTGAGCTCCGCAGGGGCCATTCGGTATGGGGTTTTTGAGATAGGTGAGGTTCTCGGTAGCAGGTCAAAATGTTAAATTCTATCTCTCTCTCCGGAGGCAAGGATACTAACTCATCAGGAAACACGTCTGGGTATTCCCTTACTATGGCCACGTCCTCTACTTTCAATTTATCCATGGGGGTGTTGATTAGAAAGGCTAAAAATCCTTGCGCCCCTCGATATAGAAGTTTCCTAGCCCGAATGCCCGAGATTAGGGCAGATGAGGCTAACCTTTCCCTTAAATCTAACCTTAAGGTCGCCTCCCCAGGAATGCGGAACTCCACCACCTTCTTTTTGCAGTCCAATTGGGCATTATACCTGGCTAACCAGTCCATGCCTAGAATCACATCATACCCCTTGATGGACAGGCTAATCAAGTCCCCTAACAACCTCCTCTCTCCTACCCAAACCTCGCAATCACTATAAACCAGACTAGTAACCAAACGATGATCCCCCGTAGGCGTACTAACTTCTAAGTCGTAAGGTAAACTAGCAGGTTTTATGTCAATGCCACACATAAAATCAGGATTAACAAAGGAATGGGTGGCACCAGGATATACTAAAACTTTGGCAAAGCGGTGGAATACAGGGATCGTACCTTCTACGACCTCAGAGGAATCTGGGACCTGCTGGGGCTCTAACGAGTATACGCGAGCCGCGACCTTAGGTTTCGTCTCATCTCCCTTAGCTGGTCCCACATTGGTCTTTGGCGCTGGTTGGGCTCCCTTTCCGTCTTGCTTTAGGACTGGGCAGGTGGCAAGCCGGTGGTCTGCACTTCCGCAGCGCAGACATTTCCCTTCTTTCTTCCAGCAATTATCCTCGGAGTGGTTCGGCTTTCCGCAGTACCCACAAGGCCCACGGGATGCCGAACTTGAACCCTTCTGGAAGTTTCCGCCTTGGCCTCTCCCAGTTGGGCTACCCTTGGACTGAGCCCCTCTGCCGAGCCCCGTCTGTCGTCCACCTCCAGCTCCTCGTCCGAACTTGGAGGGGGTACCTTTATCCCCTTGCCCCGAACTGCTTCCAGGAAAGCCGCGCTTCTTTGCCTGGAAGTTCCGGACTTGTACCCTAGCGCTCTCTACCCGTTGAGCCTTCTCCACGGCCTCGCTAAAAGCGTTAATCTGGGCCACCGCGAGATCCTTCTGAATTTCCACGTTCAGGCCCTGGATAAAACGCCTTATCCGTCGTTGCTCGCTCATGATCAGCTCAGGAGCAAATTTGGAGAGGCGGGTGAACTGGCTCTCGTACTCCGCTACCGACTGGGCCCCTTGAGAAAGTCGGATAAACTCGTCTTCCTTCCTCTCCTGAACTAGAGGGGGAAATAATTTCACGTTAAACTCCCGCATAAAGTTCACCCAAGTCCTGGGCGTTTGTTCCCGTTCCCATTTTTGCCGAATAACGTTCCACCAGGAACGGGCCGCTCCTTCCAGCTGAAAAACGGTAAAAGTCACTTGCCGTTCCTTGATATAGTGCAAGGCGGCAAAAATATCTACCATTTTCTCGAGCCACCTTTCGGCGACATCCAGGTGGGGCCCCCCAATGAACTTCGGTGGGGCGAACTTCTGCAATCTCTCAAGAGCCCTATCGTCGCTCTCGACGTGATTGCCAGGGTTCCCAGGATTAGGGTTCGGATTTTGGCCCTGTTGCTGCACCACTTGTGCCAGCAGGTTGGTCATTTGCTGCATAGCGGCAGCTATTTGAACGTTGGGGTCAACCCTCGGTTCAGGATTTGGTCCAGATGAGGTTTCCCCAGCACCCCTGTCTGGCGTGGGTTGCCTACTCCCACGCCCACGTCCCCGTCCACTACGCATACCTTCCATGAAATCTATTTGATCTAGGCAAACGTACTAGAACAATAAAATAGCAATGCATGTAAGTAAAAATCCCAAAAGCTTTTACAATAACATATATATACATTCCAAACAAAGTCAAACAACGCACATATCAACAACCAGTCAAGTCAAGTACAGTCAAGTCAAGTACAAACATAAACAATCCATAAGGGAATGGCCTCATCAAAAATAATAACACATAGCTAATCCAAGGTACAAAACGGCTAGCTAAGGCTATTTTCCCCTATCCGTCCTATATACAGAACACAAAACCATCCAAAAAACCCTAGGAGTCACGACCTAGTCCGTCGTCGGGCTAGTGGATCCACCGGCCGGGGTGGATACACCTCCTGCCCCGGCCCCCGTGCACGACGCCTCATTGCTCTCCTCCTCAAGCAAGTCGTCGCAGAGGTTCAGGATCGACTCGGCTCGAACCCTAACCTTCCGAGCTCGCTTAGTCATACGCTCGCGTGCCATCCTAAGCTGAGCGCAGAGGTCGTCCACCCTATCCTCACACTCGATCACATCGTACTCTAAATCCTTGATTCGCTTGGCTTGTTTCTCGTTGGCCGCCCTCAACTGATTCACCTCAGCCTCGAGCCTAGCGTTATCTTTCGCCAACTCCTTCCGTTCCTCTACCACGGCCAACACAACGGTGTTGGAGTAGGCATAGGTGTAGCGACACTCACACCGTCGGAGGCGGTTAGCCGGGTTCCAACGTACGACGGCCCCTCTCGGCGGGATCTGGTACTTAACCATCGGAAGTACTCCGCGGGATCGCCCGCCAGCGACGCTACCACTAGGCCCGCTATGTCTGTCCATCCTACACCAAAAGGGTAAGTA
>NW_020863743.1:0-42276 GCF_003713205.1 Coffea eugenioides
TTTATCAGTTCCCTTCCCAAGCCATTTGCAGATGGTGCAGAAATGTATATCCATAATAAGTATGGATCAGTTTTAAATCTCACCATTGGCCAAATCAAACAAGCAGTTTTCCTATCTCTTGATGACCTTTGTCATAAGAGAAAAGTTATTCGAGAATATCTAAAAGGGGATGTTTGTTTGGACCAAGCCTGCAAAAAGCCAGAGCTAATAACCAAGGGAAAGTGCCAAGCCTGTACTCCATCCCAGAGAAGAAAAGGATCCAGAAGATTCAAAAAGTTCAAAAGCTTTACCAAGACCTATAAGAATTTTCCAAGAAAATCCTTCAGAAAGAAATGGAGATATTTCAGACGAAAGTCTAAAAGGTTCAGGGGCACAAAAGGCAACAAATGTTTTATCTGTGGAAAGCCTGGACATTTTGCAAAAAATTGTCCTCAGAATCAGAAGGGAGTAAATTTAATTTCAGAAATTCAAAATGAACTTCATTTTTCCATATTTGATTTAGAATCTGAATTTTCTGAACAAGAGGAGCCTACTGACACTACTCTATTGGCTTTACAGGTCCCCGAAGAAATCCTAAGTATTGGGCCTATTGCTCTAGCAAATAAAGAGCAAAAAGAAGAGGAAGTTTATCCACAAACTCTTATTCATATCTTGTTGGATAAATATTCTAAACCTATCCCTCTTATTGCATTTTTTGATACAGGTGCCCATACTTCCATTATGAGGAAAGATATCTTACCAGACTCATATTGGATTTCAGAAGTAAACAAGTTTAGAGGAGCTGATGGAAATCTCTTTGAAACAAGATTTGTGACAAAAAATCCCATCACTCTCAAACTTCTCCCTGATTGCTGTGTAAGTTCAAAATTTCTGGGAGCAAATTTTACTGGTAAGGACTTGTTGTTAGGATTTGATCTTTACAAACAAAACAAGTATCTTATTACAGGAAATGGGATAAAATCAAAAAAGTTTTTTAAACCTTTTATTGAAATCCCAAAACTGTATTTGATACAAGAAGAAAATGTTCAAATGGATCAACTCCAGCAGTTTCAAAAGCAGATCATTCAAGAATCATGCTCAACAAATCATCAAGAGTTTTTACAAAAATGTGATCATCCTTTGTGGGAAAATTCTGAGTTTTTTATCCGCCTACATTTTAAGAAAAATGAGGATATCAATCCCACAAAAGCTAGTCATTCTGGAATGAATCCTAATGACACAAAGCTTGCAGAACAAGAATGCCAAGAACTTTTGAAGTTTGGACTAATTGAGATTTCTCATTCTCAATGGGCATGCCAAGCATTTTATGTCAACAAAAGATCTGAACAGGTAAGGGGAAAAATGAGATTGGTAATCAATTACCAGCCTCTTAATATTTTCCTGCTTGATGATAAATTCCCGATTCCCAACAGATTTACTATTTTTTCCCAGATATCCAAGGCAAAATGGTTTTCTAAATTTGATTTAAAATCTGGATTCTGGCAATTGGGAATTCATCCTGAAGATAGGCATAAGACTGGATTTTGTATTCCGAATCATCATTTCCAATGGAAGGTGATGCCTTTTGGCCTGAAAACTGCACCTTCTCTTTTCCAAAAAGCGATGATAAGGATATTTCAGCCTATCTTACATTCCGCCCTTGTTTACATTGATGATATTCTTCTTTTCAGTAATACTTTTGAAGAACATCTTGAGTTGCTTAACGATTTTCATCATCTTGTTAAGCAGTTTGGGATAATGCTTTCTGAAAAGAAAATGTTTTTAGCTCAGCAAGAAATTTCATTCCTAGGCATGAAAATTGCTAAAGGAAAATGCACTCCTGAACAGCATGTTGGACAATCCATTAAGGATTTCCCTGAAGAAAATCTTTCAAAAACCCAGGTCCAACAATTTCTTGGTGTTGTTAACTATGTCCGGGAATTTATTCCCAAAGTTTCTAAGCACATTAGTCCTTTGACTAAAATGCTTAAAAAGAAACCTCCACCATGGGGTGTTTCACAAACCCAAGCAATCCAAATCCTCAAGAAGGCACTCCAAGATCTTCCTACACTTCATATTCCATCAGATGGGAAAAAGATCTTACAAACAGATGCCAGTGATAAATACTGGGGAGCTGTACTACTTGAAGAAGATGAACAGGGAACAAAGCATTGTTGTGGATTTGCTAGTGGAAAATTCAAAGTTTCCGAACAACATTATCATTCCACATTCAAAGAAATCCTTGCAGTCAAGAATGGTATAAAGAAATTCTCTTTTTTCCTTATATCTCATCATTTCTTGGTTGAAATGGATATGGGGTCATTTCCTAAAATGCTGCACTTTAAACAAAACACTGTCCCTAATCCTCAGTTACTTAGATGGTCAGCATGGTTTTCCCAATATTCTTTTGATGTCAAAAACATAAAAGGGAAAAAGAACATTGTTGCTGATTTCTTCTCAAGGAAAGAACCTTTGCCCCAACAAGACCAACCTTGTTTCATGTTCTCACCTGTTTGTTCTGAACCCCCAGATATTCACCAAATTCCTCATCCATGGGAAAAAGAAGATATTGAAAGAATCCGAAATCAATATGAATTTGAAATATTCAGTTCATATGGAGGATCAATCTTAAATCCCTTTGGAACTAATCCTGAATATCCGTTCTGTCAAATTTTCATTGCCAGACATGATGATTTTCCAAAATCATTATTATGGTATTTTTGGTGTCTTTGCCATCAATATCATATTCTTATGGAATTTCAATCACCTTTCTTTAATCAGCCATTAAATCCAAACCTTCAAGTTTTCCTGCAATGGTTTCGACCATTAACATATTGGTCTGGATTATTTTCAACTCAGTCTAAATATGTTATTTTCCATTTCCATAGACCTTGCAATTTGCAAAATAACCAAGTCCAATCCTGTCCAAGTGCAGTAATTTATAAAGAAATGGATCATACTATTTTAGACCTTGATGATGAGTATGAGGAAGCACAGAGATACATATTTCAGGAAAACAGATGCATTCCTCCTGAAATATGGCCTGGTCACTATGGATCATGGAACTACCACTCAAGTCATCCTCATTGGACCAGAATCAAACGAGCAAAGAAGGAGTATCAGGACAAAATGAATGACACTGTAATGCAAGATTCCCAAGACCCTTATCATAACACAGGAACATCACAGGATTTTTCATCATCCTCAACAGTTTCTTCCTATAAATTCAAAAATAGAACAGAATGGAAAAGCATCGAGAATAGAAGGAAGAATGCACAGGCACATCAACATCACATTGAAATGCTTAACATTACCGATCCAGCTACCACACCATCAGATACCCCAGATGATGATTACCAGTGGGCCTGGAATGATGTTGATATGGAAGAATCCACGTAGAAGAGTCGTTTGTTATTTACTTTTCCGAAGAGTCGTTTGTTATTTACTTTTCCGAA
This sequence comes from Coffea eugenioides, assembly GCF_003713205.1. NCBI lineage: Eukaryota > Viridiplantae > Streptophyta > Magnoliopsida > Gentianales > Rubiaceae > Coffea > Coffea eugenioides. The sequence continues at coordinate 3,435 of NW_020863743.1, forward strand.
GAGTCGTTTGATATTTACTTTTCCGAAGAGTCGTTTGTTATTTACTTTTCCGAAGAGTCGTTTGTTGTTTACTTTTCTGAAGGGTCGTTTATCCTGAAGGGCCAAATTCTATTTCTATAAATAGAGGCCAGTTCTCATTGTAAAAGGGATCATCGAGGAAAATCAATAAAATCCTAAGTTTGCTTATATCTTTCATGGAGTTCTAAGTTTTTATTTTCACCAGGGAAGGCCGAGAGATCCTCATAGTTGCGTGGTTGTTTAGATGTCCATAGCTTTGCTATAAGTTGTTCTTGTGATAAAAGTCCCTTGAACTTTTGAAAGCCCAAGAGAGAGAGGCTGTTGTGTTCGGGAATACCTTCAAAGAGCAAATTATGGTCCTGATATGGTATCTAAGCAGACACTCTGGTATTTGGTATCAGAGCCAACCCTGGTGAATTTTTACCAAACCTCTTTACTCTTAATATTATATGAATGATTTTCCTGATTTTGCTAATATTGTTCAACAGCATGATATTCTCAACTTCTGGATTTTACGTCATTATGACAGTCTTGATGCATGGTATGAACATATTCGTCAAATAGTTGGAGGTCCTCATATATATGATAAATATATTGAGCTCACTAAAGCCCAATGTTATGAAAGTATTGAGCGGTACCAAGCTGAAATAGTTCAGTACTCCGAATATCTTAATCAGTGGTCTTACAGTATTGTAAGTAGGCAAGTAAAGATAGATTTGTTGTATCATCGTATTAGTGCTATTTCTTCAGAAGAACGTGTGCAAAAAGATAGAGAAAATTCCAAAAAGAAAGTTGTTATTAATCAAGATCTAAGTATTAGTCGTGTTTAAGATATGGCTTCTTCGTCTTCTAAGTCTTCTTCTCTTACTACTAATAGTGGATTAGAATTAAAGACAGTACATAGTAATAAATTAGATTATTTGTATGAAGTTTCTATTGAACCAGAGATGGTTAATCCCACCTCTATTCCGACTATCAATCCTTATAGTGCTTACGGTAAACAGTCTTTTTCTCCTACTCGTGTTATTAAATCCTTAATCAGATCACATCCAAAAGGAGTTAAAGAATACATTCAAGCATCAAAGGTTGATCAATATCCAATTCCTGCTACCAGGAAAGAACAGTTTATAACTTTGCATATTCCGAATGATTTCCCTATGCAATGGAAACAGCAAGGTTATACCCATATACACTTTGGAGCTATCAGGATTTCCCTATCATTTCATGGAAGGAAAGGACTTCCAATAGTTGCTCGACTAGCACTATTGGATACCAGATTTAAACAATACCAGCACGCTTGTATTGCAACAACGGAAACTACATTAAATGCTGGAACTGTTTTTGTCACTCTTTTTCCGAATTTTAACATGTCCTTAGCAGATCCACATCTGCTTGAAGCTCTTAAAGTGCAGGTACAAATCATTGGTGCTGAACAAGTGTCAGACGCTATTGCAGCAACTCTCCATTACCAGATGGTCTACCGTGTTCAGAATCATGCTCTTGATCTAGCCATTCCAGGAGGTGAAAATGCTCTTTTAATAAGAGTTGATGAAAAGAATGGTGCCTCTTGTACTCATGTTCCTCGGCAAATTTCAAAGCAAGATTTAATCCAGTTATTACCAAATGACTGGATTACTGACTATGAAGATTTGCATGCTCAAGCAAATGAACCCCTTGAATCCTCAAATTCAAGGATATCTCATACCAAAGAAGGGAGAACATCAATTTCATTTGATCATTCTCATTTTAAAGATTTGATTTCCAAATCTCATCCTTCTATTATGTGTGCACAGGTACCTATGTATTATCCCTCAGAATTTGAAAAACAATGGGAAATACATGATGATCATCCTCAGAATCTTCAGCAGGTACATCGAAGTCAAGATATTATCAAATATTTTGATAACGAAGGACTCCCAGTATCATGGTTTCAGGATCCTATTTCAGGTCATATCTATTTTGATGTTTGCAATGTTTGTGATACCTGCCAACTTGAAAATATTCTTGGTTTTGACTTACCAGATTTATCTTGTAAGAAAAAACCAAAATCAAAGCAAGTTGAACCCCGACCTTGCAAACCAGATCTGGATCCACAAGATCCAGACACAGATACCTTTGTATCTCAAAGAAGTCAGTTTAATGGTTACCAAATTCCCTCTGATTGGATTTCAAAAATTTCCAAGACACCTTTTCCTCTTTCAAAAAAGGATCTTCATCCTTATTATAAAAAATGTCTTGATATTTTAGATAGAGAAGCAAATGAATCCAACAAGGAAGGGACCCCCAAACCATTCTGTAAACCTGAACCATTAATTCCAACTCCAACTCCCCATATTCAAGAATGCTTTATGTTCAGTGAAGCAGACTTTCCAAAGTTGGAAACTTTCAATAAGAATGGTGCGAGACATACTCCAAAAATCCAAAATACTTCTTCAACAGTTTTACCAAGTGGAGAAACTGTTCGACCAAATCCTACAGAAGATGTTCTAAATTGGCAAACTGAGAACTCTCTTGTTCATAACACTGCCCTTATATCCATTCATAAGAACATCTCAGAGGCCAAAGACAAGATTGAACAAATTGATACTACGGTCTCAACTCAGCAATCTCAGGTGTCTCACATGATTGAAGTTTTTGAAAAAAGACTTCAAGAGCTCAAGTACATCTTGCCTTCTGATCCATCCACTCTAGCTGATTTTATTCTCAACAAAGAAAAAGAAACAAAGTTTATTCAAAATCAGCTACATGTTCTGAAAACCACAGGACAAGTTCCTACATATGATGTAGGGTCTTCCACACCTCTTTTTAAGGTCGGTCCCATGTATGGTGCAGTACCCCTTCAAAGTTGGCCGACACCTTTCTATTTTGGAGAAGTCACTACTCCATCACCATCTCTTTACTTTTCAACACCACAGCCACAGGTTACCAAACCTTTTGATATTGCTGCAACTTTGCGCGAATATCGTAGAAATAAACAAATTCAAAAGGATGCTGAAATAGCAAAGAAAATGGCTGAAAAAGAACAGAGAAAGGCTGAAGCTGAAAGGAAAAGAAAAGCCAAACAATCTGCCACAGAACAGCCGTCATCTTCTCAACAAGAACCTCCGGCTTCATTAATGTTTAGTACTTATACTAATCCTGTTTTTTCTATTGAACAGGAAAGGAAAGCAAATGAGGTTACTAGGGTGTATGACAATCCCTTGTCAACAGTGCTAGATGAACTTCATGAAGATTCAGTTCCCTATATTTCAACCTATACTGACTTTCATGATAATTCCTCTAAAGATACAGGCTCCGAAGACAGCAGTCTTTCAAATTCTTCAGATGATGACACGATTTCAACAGCTGATACTTCAGAATCCTCATCCGAAGAAGATACAATTCCTCAGATTCACATGGCAGATCCAGAACCAGAAGTGGTTGAACCTGATGACAATGAGGAGGAAGGAGAAACATCCTTTGATCGAACCCAACGAGCTACTTTTCCAAAATCAAAGGGAGTACCTCTGTTTACAATTGATAATATTCCACCTGAGAAGTGGGAAGCAAGGTTCCATGAATTCCATGCTTGGATGCTTGCCCAAAATTTAACAGAAGAATCTCACTTTGAAATTTTATCAATTTTTACAGCTCATCTGGCTGGAATCCTCAAGGATTGGTGGACAACCATTGGAGATGCAGATAAAATACTCTTTTTAACCAAACAAGATTTCCTGGAAAATATTCATATTCTCCATCTTACATTTCTTGGAAATGTCCGAGAATTCCAGGAAGCAAAAAGAAAAGAATTCTTTCAAATAAAATGTTTATCTTATGATCGACGAGATCTAAATAGACATTTTCAAAAGATGATTAAGTTATTTTACTCTCTTGGTGCAGATATCAATCTCAAACAACCGTTTATCAGTTCCCTTCCCAAGCCACTTGCAGATGGTGCAGAAATGTATATCCATAATAAGTATGGATCAGTTTTAAATCTCACCATTGGCCAAATCAAACAAGCAGTTTTCCTATCTCTTGATGACCTTTGTCATAAGAGAAAAGTTATTCGAGAATATCTAAAAGGGGATGTTTGTTTGGACCAAGCCTGCAAAAAGCCAGAGCTAATAACCAAGGGAAAGTGCCAAGCCTGTACTCCATCCCAGAGAAGAAAAGGATCCAGAAGATTCAAAAAGTTCAAAAGCTTTACCAAGACCTATAAGAATTTTCCAAGAAAATCCTTCAGAAAGAAATGGAGATATTTCAGACGAAAGTCTAAAAGGTTCAGGGGCACAAAAGGCAACAAATGTTTTATCTGTGGAAAGCCTGGACATTTTGCAAAAAATTGTCCTCAGAATCAGAAGGGAGTAAATTTAATTTCAGAAATTCAAAATGAACTTCATTTTTCCATATTTGATTTAGAATCTGAATTTTCTGAACAAGAGGAGCCTACTGACACTACTCTATTGGCTTTACAGGTCCCCGAAGAAATCCTAAGTATTGGGCCTATTGCTCTAGCAAATAAAGAGCAAAAAGAAGAGGAAGTTTATCCACAAACTCTTATTCATATCTTGTTGGATAAATATTCTAAACCTATCCCTCTTATTGCATTTTTTGATACAGGTGCCCATACTTCCATTATGAGGAAAGATATCTTACCAGACTCATATTGGATTTCAGAAGTAAACAAGTTTAGAGGAGCTGATGGAAATCTCTTTGAAACAAGATTTGTGACAAAAAATCCCATCACTCTCAAACTTCTCCCTGATTGCTGTGTAAGTTCAAAATTTCTGGGAGCAAATTTTACTGGTAAGGACTTGTTGTTAGGATTTGATCTTTACAAACAAAACAAGTATCTTATTACAGGAAATGGGATAAAATCAAAAAAGTTTTTTAAACCTTTATTGAAATCCCAAAACTGTATTTGATACAAGAAGAAAATGTTCAAATGGATCAACTCCAGCAGTTTCAAAAACAGATCATTCAAGAATCATGCTCAACAAATCATCAAGAGTTTTTACAAAAATGTGATCATCCTTTGTGGGAAAATTCTGAGTTTTTTATCCGCCTACATTTTAAGAAAAATGAGGATATCAATCCCACAAAAGCTAGTCATTCTGGAATGAATCCTAATGACACAAAGCTTGCAGAACAAGAATGCCAAGAACTTTTGAAGTTTGGACTAATTGAGATTTCTCATTCTCAATGGGCATGCCAAGCATTTTATGTCAACAAAAGATCTGAACAGGTAAGGGGAAAAATGAGATTGGTAATCAATTACCAGCCTCTTAATATTTTCCTGCTTGATGATAAATTCCCGATTCCCAACAGATTTACTATTTTTTCCCAGATATCCAAGGCAAAATGGTTTTCTAAATTTGATTTAAAATCTGGATTCTGGCAATTGGGAATTCATCCTGAAGATAGGCATAAGACTGGATTTTGTATTCCGAATCATCATTTCCAATGGAAGGTGATGCCTTTTGGCCTGAAAACTGCACCTTCTCTTTTCCAAAAAGCGATGACAAGGATATTTCAGCCTATCTTACATTCCGCACTTGTTTACATTGATGATATTCTTCTTTTCAGTAATACTTTTGAAGAACATCTTGAGTTGCTTAACGATTTTCATCATCTTGTTAAGCAGTTTGGGATAATGCTTTCTGAAAAGAAAATGTTTTTAGCTCAGCAAGAAATTTCATTCCTAGGCATGAAACTTGCTAAAGGAAAATGCACTCCTGAACAGCATGTTGGACAATCCATTAAGGATTTCCCTGAAGAAAATCTTTCAAAAACCCAGGTCCAGCAATTTCTTGGTGTTGTTAACTATGTCCGGGAATTTATTCCCAAAGTTTCTAAGCACATTAGTCCTTTGACTAAAATGCTTAAAAAGAAACCTCCACCATGGGGCGTTTCACAAACCCAAGCAATCCAAATCCTCAAGAAGGCACTCCAAGATCTTCCTACACTTCATATTCCATCAGATGGGAAAAAGATCTTACAAACAGATGCCAGTGATAAATATTGGGGAGCTGTACTACTTGAAGAAGATGAACAGGGAACAAAGCATTGTTGTGGATTTGCTAGTGGAAAATTCAAAGTTTCCGAACAACATTATCATTCCACATTCAAAGAAATCCTTGCAGTCAAGAATGGTATAAAGAAATTCTCTTTTTTCCTTATATCTCATCATTTCTTGGTTGAAATGGATATGGGGTCATTTCCTAAAATGCTGCACTTTAAACAAAACACTGTCCCTAATCCTCAGTTACTTAGATGGTCAGCATGGTTTTCCCAATATTCTTTTGATGTCAAAAACATAAAAGGGAAAAAGAACATTGTTGCTGATTTCTTCTCAAGGAAAGAACCTTTGCCCCAACAAGACCAACCTTGTTTCATGTTCTCACCTGTTTGTTCTGAACCCCCAGATATTCACCAAATTCCTCATCCATGGGAAAAAGAAGATATTGAAAGAATCCGAAATCAATATGAATTTGAAATATTCAGTTCATATGGAGGATCAATCTTAAATCCCTTTGGAACTAATCCTGAATATCCGTTCTGTCAAATTTTCATTGCCAGACATGATGATTTTCCAAAATCATTATTATGGTATTTTTGGTGTCTTTGCCATCAATATCATATTCTTATGGAATTTCAATCACCTTTCTTTAATCAGCCATTAAATCCAAACCTTCAAGTTTTCCTGCAATGGTTTCGACCATTAACATATTGGTCTGGATTATTTTCAACTCAGTCTAAATATGTTATTTTCCATTTCCATAGACCTTGCAATTTGCAAAATAACCAAGTCCAATCCTGTCCAAGTGCAGTAATTTATAAAGAAATGGATCATACTATTTTAGACCTTGATGATGAGTATGAGGAAGCACAGAGATACATATTTCAGGAAAACAGATGCATTCCTCCTGAAATATGGCCTGGTCACTATGGATCATGGAACTACCACTCAAGTCATCCTCATTGGACCAGAATCAAACGAGCAAAGAAGGAGTATCAGGACAAAATGAATGACACTGTAATGCAAGATTCCCAAGACCCTTATCATAACACAGGAACATCACAGGATTTTTCATCATCCTCAACAGTTTCTTCCTATAAATTCAAAAATAGAACAGAATGGAAAAGCATCGAGAATAGAAGGAAGAATGCACAGGCACATCAACATCACATTGAAATGCTTAACATTACCGATCCAGCTACCACACCATCAGATACCCCAGATGATGATTACCAGTGGGCCTGGAATGATGTTGATATGGAAGAATCCACGTAGAAGAGTCGTTTGTTATTTACTTTTCCGAAGAGTCGTTTGTTATTTACTTTTCCGAAGAGTCGTTTGATATTTACTTTTCCGAAGAGTCGTTTGTTATTTACTTTTCCGAAGAGTCGTTTGTTGTTTACTTTTCTGAAGGGTCGTTTATCCTGAAGGGCCAAATTCTATTTCTATAAATAGAGGCCAGTTCTCATTGTAAAAGGAATCATCGAGGAAAATCAATAAAATCCTAAGTTTGCTTATATCTTTCATGGAGTTCTAAGTTTCTATTTTCACCAGGGAAGGCCGAGAGATCCTCATAGTTGCGTGGTTGTTTAGATGTCCATAGCTTTGCTATAAGTTGTTCTTGTGATAAAAGTCCCTTGAACTTTTGAAAGCCCAAGAGAGAGAGGCTGTTGTGTTCGGGAATACCTTCAAAGAGCAAATTATGGTCCTGATATGGTATCTAAGCAGACACTCTGGTAGTTGGCCGACACCTTTCTATTTTGGAGAAGTCACTACTCCATCACCATCTCTTTACTTTTCAACACCACAGCCACAGGTTACCAAACCTTTTGATATTGCTGCAACTTTGCGCGAATATCGTAGAAATAAACAAATTCAAAAGGATGCTGAAATAGCAAAGAAAATGGCTGAAAAAGAACAGAGAAAGGCTGAAGCTGAAAGGAAAAGAAAAGCCAAACAATCTGCCACAGAACAGCCGTCATCTTCTCAACAAGAACCTCCGGCTTCATTAATGTTTAGTACTTATACTAATCCTGTTTTTTCTATTGAACAGGAAAGGAAAGCAAATGAGGTTACTAGGGTGTATGACAATCCCTTGTCAACAGTGCTAGATGAACTTCATGAAGATTCAGTTCCCTATATTTCAACCTATACTGACTTTCATGATAATTCCTCTAAAGATACAGGCTCCGAAGACAGCAGTCTTTCAAATTCTTCAGATGATGACACGATTTCAACAGCTGATACTTCAGAATCCTCATCCGAAGAAGATACAATTCCTCAGATTCACATGGCAGATCCAGAACCAGAAGTGGTTGAACCTGATGACAATGAGGAGGAAGGAGAAACATCCTTTGATCGAACCCAGCGAGCTACTTTTCCAAAATCAAAGGGAGTACCTCTGTTTACAATTGATAATATTCCACCTGAGAAGTGGGAAGCAAGGTTCCATGAATTCCATGCTTGGATGCTTGCCCAAAATTTAACAGAAGAATCTCACTTTGAAATTTTATCAATTTTTACAGCTCATCTGGCTGGAATCCTCAAGGATTGGTGGACAACCATTGGAGATGCAGATAAAATGCTCTTTTTAACCAAACAAGATTTCCTGGAAAATATTCATATTCTCCATCTTACATTTCTTGGAAATGTCCGAGAATTCCAGGAAGCAAAAAGAAAAGAATTCTTTCAAATAAAATGTTTATCTTATGATCGACGAGATCTAAATAGACACTTTTGATACCACTTGACCTAAAAGCTTAAGCTGTTAGGGGAGGCCCAGTAACCGTACTTATAGATTAGGGGAGCAGTCACATGAATCCTACTACTCACACGCTTATTGGGCGCTAGTGAGATTCGAACCCCAGACCTTTAACACTTCACCCCTCCACGTTCTGGCTCTGATACCAAATACCAGAGTGTCTGCTTAGATACCATATCAGGACCATAATTTGCTCTTTGAAGGTATTCCCGAACACAACAGCCTCTCTCTCTTGGGCTTTCAAAAGTTCAAGGGACTTTTATCACAAGAACAACTTATAGCAAAGCTATGGACATCTAAACAACCACGCAACTATGAGGATCTCTCGGCCTTCCCTGGTGAAAATAGAAACTTAGAACTCCATGAAAGATATAAGCAAACTTAGGATTTTATTGATTTTCCTCGATGATTCCTTTTACAATGAGAACTGGCCTCTATTTATAGAAATAGAATTTGGCCCTTCAGGATAAACGACCCTTCAGAAAAGTAAACAACAAACGACTCTTCGGAAAAGTAAATAACAAACGACTCTTCGGAAAAGTAAATATCAAACGACTCTTCGGAAAAGTAAATAACAAACGACTCTTCGGAAAAGTAAATAACAAACGACTCTTCTACGTGGATTCTTCCATATCAACATCATTCCAGGCCCACTGGTAATCATCATCTGGGGTATCTGATGGTGTGGTAGCTGGATCGGTAATGTTAAGCATTTCAATGTGATGTTGATGTGCCTGTGCATTCTTCCTTCTATTCTCGATGCTTTTCCATTCTGTTCTATTTTTGAATTTATAGGAAGAAACTGTTGAGGATGATGAAAAATCCTGTGATGTTCCTGTGTTATGATAAGGGTCTTGGGAATCTTGCATTACAGTGTCATTCATTTTGTCCTGATACTCCTTCTTTGCTCGTTTGATTCTGGTCCAATGAGGATGACTTGAGTGGTAGTTCCATGAAGAAGTGGGAAGCAAGGTTCCATGAATTCCATGCTTGGATGCTTGCCCAAAATTTAACAGAAGAATCTCGAAGGTTTGGATTTAATGGCTGATTAAAGAAAGGTGATTTTTCGTATATCCGTAGTGTAATTATCCGGTATGGAGTAAGGATCAAATTTGATGCTTAAGAGTGACTTTTAGGTGAGAAATAATATGTTATTAGAAGCAATGATAAAAAGTTAGTGAATAGGAAGTAAAAACCCTAGTATGTGTGATTTAAGGAAAAACGGTGCGAACCGACGTGTACCGTGCACTACCGATTGAACACCCCACTTGACTACCATTTCCTTACCAGCACATAACCTTGATATTGGTGGAAAATATCCCCCCTCATAGCTATCCTCTTGGCCGAAAAATTGGACTCAAAATGCAAGGAAAGAAAAAAAATTTTTGGATGGTTTTGGTAGTGCCAAGTGTTGGCAATTTGTGGCTTTGACTAAACTTAATTTTCTTACCTTCTTATCTTGCAAATTAGCTCATTCTTCCTCATTTTTTTTCGGGCTTGGCCGAGACAAGAGAGAGAGAAAGAGAGAGCAAGAGAAACAACCTTCTTTCATCTTGATTTGCACCATTTGAGTAAAGGAAACAAGATTTTAAACCGATTAACTTGTGAGTTGTGAACTTGGGAAGCTAAGGGAACCTAAAATTTCAAGAGGAGGTGAAGTATTACTCTTGCAAGCCCTTTTTGTTGAGGTATAAGGTCTGACCCATGGCTTTGGTTCTTTTATTTTTGTTTAAGTTGTTATATAACTCATGTTTTGGTTAGATTAGTAGCTATACAAGTTGTTGTGATGATTTTAGGGTGATGTATGTAAGCTAGGGTTTGACTGATTTCCTTCTTATACTTGTTGTAGGAGTGGTATATGATGTATATAAGCTTGTATAAGAGGTTGTGGTAGTGATTGAATCAAGAAAATGAAGAGATTGCTCTTGAAATCCCAAAATTCCAGATTTCTGGAATTGTATGCTTCAGTTCTGTCTGATTTCAGTGCCCTATGTTAGAGGCCGAATTAGGCTTGGTACAAAACATGAAAGTTGTAGAGAATGATATTTTATACATGCCTACAAAATTTCAGCCCAATCGGAGCAATGTAGCATGTGAAAAGACCAAAATACCCTCACTGCCCTAGGACGCATCCAGTGATCCGTTTTAGACAGCTCATCTAGTTGACCGTGTCTATTCACTATGATCCGTGCTGATTTAGCCATTTACCAAAACATGAAAGTTTTAGTACTCTGTCTTAGCTTTTCAACACCTCAAAGAATGCCATAAACGGACTTTGGTAACCTGAGATATGGCCATTTAAATGTAGTATGGTTAACTAGCCGGTTAGTTGGAAGTTGGTTCTGTGAATTGGGAATTTGACTGGGTTACACTGGAAATTTGACTAAGTGATCTTCATGAAAGTTGTAGGCTCTCGTCTTAGCTTCGAAACGGTATAAGTTTCACCCCAATCCAATAAGCGTAGCTTAGGTTGTGTCCGTTACGCAATACTCTATCAAATCTGTCTCTTGTTAAACTTCATTTCCGCACTTGTTGTTAGCTTGATTTTGTCCTTGTATTGTCTTGAGCCTATTGAACGGCTATTGAAATTAGATTGTTGTGTGTGTACCTTTGGGTTTGAATGAGGAAAATAATGAAGTTATAATTGGCTGGAAATAGGAAAATACAAAGGGCATGCTGCCCAAATTTACGCTCGAGGACTAGAGAATTACACTTGCGACTTGGGTAAAGTTGAAAAATGAATATCACTTGAACCATCTAGGACTTTTGCTACTTTGGTTATCGAGGGTTATACGTTAGAACCTAGCCAAACTTGTACCCATAGGAAAAGCGGTAATAATCACTCTAAATCCGTTTTCCTTGTACTTTCGACTCAAAAGTTATTTCCAAGTATACATCTTACAAAATTTTTCAGTTTGAAAAGCGAGCAACCGTTTCACGACTATTCTCCAAGTGAATTTCAATTTCTTGATTCTTATTGAACGAAACGTCTAAGTTTCGAACCTTAGTTGATTTTCAAAGTTCTCAAATCAAGTTTTATCGCAGATTTGGACTCCAAACCTGGAGTACCACCCCGATGCGAACACTAGAGGCACTACTTTTGATGAGTGCTTCCAAATATCTGATTGAACATGATATTTGTGATTTCTCTTTGACAAATGTGATTACATGATATATCAGTGATTTAACATGGCAAGGGTGTACTTTATCGCACTTGCCCTAATGAGACTTGTACTTGTTCATCGATTTCAATTGATTTGCTTTACATGTGTATGAATTATATCTTGCCTGAAATTCCAGAAACCCTGTGGTTAGTTAATCGAGTCGAGCCGGCAAGGGCCTGGTCGATTAGATAACAAACCCTAGGTAAATAGTAATGTCAAGTGGAGTGTTATCTCCTCGGCTAATCGGTATACTCGAATATTATCACCCGTGTTTTGTGTGGCGTAGGGGCCCGGATAAGGGGGTTGAACGGTGGACGGAGACTGGCGTGAAGTGGGATTTTCTTTCTGGACTAGTTATTACTTGAAAGTTGACGGAGTGTCAACTACCAATCGATCAAGCTGGGATGGAGCCGAGACATGAGCCACTGTATCCTTACATGTGAATATGATCATATATTCTTGATTACCTAAAGTATTATCTCTTTGATTGGACTTGTTTTGCTCGCTATTTCACTATTACACTGTTATTACTTTGTTTGATTGCCAATTTGATATTTGGAACTTCACTGAACTTTGGCTCACTCCGTTAGTTTTGTTTTCCTTACAGGGGTACGACCGAGGCTTGAGACGTGTAAAGACTAGCGTAGTCTAGTTGTTTTGACTTTTGACTTGTACTCGCGCTATTACTCGAATAGAATGTTTTGTATCTGGATTGTATACACCTTGAACCAGTTTGGGTATATTGAGGTTTTGTATCTTGATTGTGCATCAATGTAAATTATAAGCTTGAATTGCGATGTTATTTATGGTCCACGGATGTATGCACGTGATACGAGTGAGTGAGTCCTGACGAGAGTTGGGCAGGCGATCCGTCGAACCCTTTGGTACGCCTTAGGGGAAGGTGGGATCGTCACAGGTGGTATCAGAGCCTAGGTTGTGAATTGATCTGGATAGATTGAGTGCTTGACACGATAGGCTAGGGTTTTATTCTTGAGTTTAGCCTTTAGCCTTGTTTTCTACGTCTCCTGTACTTACTTTGCAATGTTATTTGCAAACCTAGGTGATGGCGGGTACTGATGCATCTGGGAGTGTTGGGCCGTCTCAGCCCGTACCTACTGACATACCTACTGACGCTCCTATTGACGAGCCACATCTGGAGGGGCCCGTCTGTCACGTGATCACGTATCAGGAGAGCCCCGGTGGGCCAGTGCAGCGGTGGTCCCCAGCGTGCAAAATCCGACGCTGCGACTACTGGAAGACCTACTCCTATCCTGATCGGGTAGTGCTTGCAGTGGACGACGAACGGAGACGATTGGGTTGCGCCAATCGTAGGTGCTATTCGGAGATAGAGCGTCTCCAGACTACTCTCCGAGACCAAGAAGCCCGGATCCGAGAGCTGGAAGCCTCGATTTTGGAGGAGCAGCAGCGGACTGATGCCTTCCGCGAGCAGGCTTAGGCGACTACTGGATGTCTCATGCGAGTAGTTGAGGACATCCGAGACCGGACCGGCCATATCCTGACCGAGTGCGAGGCACTGGTGGATGATGTGATTCAGGACTTGGCCGAAGAAGGTCAAGTGCCTGTAGCCCCTGACGTTCCTGGTGCTCCTGAGCAAGATCCGAAGGAGGATCCTGAGGAGGAGCCGAGTGCATCCTCAGAGTCTGTTGGGTCGGTGTCTAGCCAGACGACTTGTTAGGATCGGGGATTGGGGAGATTTTTATGGGATAGTTAGGAACATAGTTGGACGACACGTTTCTTTTATTTTTGACTTTGACGTGCCACGGTGGATGTAAATAGGGTTTCTTTTGTTCTATGTTCCTTGACTAGTATAGCCTTTGACTTGCCTAGGATGGCATGTATATGTGACTTGTTTGCTATGTATATAAAGTACTTATTTATTATGCGTTTTATTACCTCTATTTATTCTTTTGCAACGTGCGATACGAGCCATATCTTACTTTGTTTATATGTCCATAGTTGGTTAAATCCAAAACATGGAGGGTAGAAGAAGTCAAGCCAGGGGAACTAACCGAGGACGCGATCCTAGTCGGGGCCGTGGGGGTAGACAAGCACAGGAGCTAGTGCAAGAACCGAGAGAGGAGAGAGAGGCAACGATTGAGCCACAACCTGAATCTCAGGCTGTAGGGGGAGATCAAGTGGCAACCGCAATCCAACAAATGACTAATATTTTGACCCATCTAGTGGAACAACAGGGTCAAGCCCCTATAAATCAACCTAGGGACCCCGATATGGGGCAAGATAGAGCCTTAGAGAGATTCCAGAAGTTCTCCCCACCTAAGTTCCTGGGAGGACCAGACCCGGAAGAAGTCGAGAAATGGCTAGAGGCCATGATCAACATCTTTGCCGCTTTAAACTATACAGAGGATAGGCAAGTACAATTTGCTGTTTTCCAGTTCAAAGGTCCAGCCAGGGCCTAGTGGAATGTAATCAGGGCCAAATAGGAGAGAGAGGGAAATGCATGGACCTGGTTAAACTTTGTGCGGGAATTTAACGAGAAATACCTTCCACCTATCGTCCAGGAGAAGAGAGAGGACGATTTTATTAAGCTCCGGCAGGGAACTTCTAGTGTAGCTGAGTATGAGACTCAGTTTACGAAATTATCAAAATTTGCTCCTGAACTGATAGCTACGGAGCAAAGAAGAGTACGGAGATTTGTGCAAGGACTCAATGTGGAGATACAAGAGGCCTTGGCGGCAGCTCAGATTAATACATTTACGGAGGTTCTGGAGAAGGCCCAAAGGATAGAGACTGCTAGGGCGCAAGTGAGAAATTTCCACCAAAACGGAAAGGGGTACCTAGTGGAGCCCAAGGGTCAGTGCGGAGTGATCGGAACACGCCACCTGCTAAATCTGGTCGTGGGGCTAGAGGTGGACGGTTTTCGAGTGCATCTAGGGGAGGTACTCAGAGAGGAGGTGCCCAGAGGGGAGGCCAAAGTGGTAGGGGACAAGATAAAGGCATTCCGCAGGGAGGCCAAACCTCCACTCCCCGAGTAACGTGCGGATATTGTGAAAAACCGAACCATACAAAGGATGAATGTTGGAGAAAGGCTCGGAAGTGCCTAAGGTGTGGAAGTACGGAGCACCAGATAGTCAACTGCCCGTTGATCAGTGATACTCAGTCGACTGCCAGGTCAAACCCAAAGCCGACCAATGTCGGAGGGACCAGGTCAAGGGTACCGGCCAGAGTGTATTTGCTGGACCAACAATCCGTTCCTGAACCAACGGAGGTAGTGGAAGGTATGATTCCTGTTTTTCACCGGTTAGCCAAAATTTTGATAGACCCCGGTGCCACTCATTCTTTTGTTAACCCTACATTTATGCTTGGAATTGACATGAAAGTTGAAAGTCTACCTTATGACTTAGAAGTAAGAACACCTACGGGTAATCAAATTTTACTTGCAAATGAGGTGTACAGAAATTGTGATATTTGGGTTGGCGAACGGAAATTAGTAGTCGACCTCATTAGTCTAGCCATTAAGGGGTACGATGTCATTCTAGATATGGATTGGCTAGCTCATTACCATGCTCGGGTAGATTGTAGGATGAAAGTGGTAGAGTTTTGCATACCAGGTGAGGCAACTTTGAAGTTAGACGTGAGGGGTATTGATGTGTGCACAGACCTTAGCCCAAGTAATGACCCAGTCCGAGTTCCATTGGGCCCAGTCACACGTGCACGAGCCAAGCTCTTCAAAGAATCCCTCCAAGCCCTTGTTCGAATTGTCCAAAACCAACATGGAGTCCATAGAGATATTGAAGGCTTGAAGGATTTTAATTGAGTTATCTACACCATGACCCAAGCCCATGAAGAGTCAAGTGGGCCTCCAAAATGAGTTGGCCGAATAGGGCCTTAGGCCTTAGTAGTTATTTAGCAATTGATTAGTGTTTAAGTAAGAGCATGGGCCGGCCCATCTTGTCCCAAGACCATGGGCCGACTTTTCCCTTTCCTAGTCCCTTTAGGGTTTCAGTCACTTTAGCCTATAAATAGGCTTGCTTTGTAAGGTTTTAGGGTAGACGTTTTATCAATAAAGTTTTGCATATTTTCGATTCTTCTTGAGAGAGAGATTTGACCCCTTTACTTGCTTTGGCAAGGGTTTTGAGCAGTCTTGCGTCCTGTCCTAGATTGTTCTACCGACCTATTCCCCTGGAGTATTCACCTTCATCGGAGTGTCGTCTACCGTCTTGAATCAAATCGTGTCGTCCGTTTGGTTCTAGACCCCGCAATTCCAAGCGTTGGACATCCTCGCTAGATCCTTGGGCAAACGTGCTACGTGTCTCGAAACGTGTTGATCGAGGAGCGTATCAGTTGGCTTCAGAGCTTTGGTGGAGGTATCTTCCGTTATATCCGTAGTTGTGTCTTAGTTTTCATTAATTCCGCTGCCTTGTTAAAAAAAAATTCTGTTCGCTAGCTTTGGTATTTTGTTGTGCCGTTTCCTTTCGTTTGATGTCTAGAAATTCTGGTCATTGCTTTTCTTAATTGAGTCCGTCCGTTTGTGTCTTCAAGTCTGTCCGTTGCTGCTTTGTTAGTCAAAAAAAAACAAAAAAACAAAACACACAAAATCTGTTTGCATCGCTTGTCAAAGAGAAAAAAAAATTCTGTCCGCTAGTTCTCGTTGTTTGTCGCGTCAATTTCTGGACAGTTGTGTGTTATTGTCGATAGTCCCAATCTGCCCAGATTTCATACTCTAGTGACATCCATTCTGCCCAGCAATTAGCCTTGCCGAATCTGCAAAAAAATAAAAAAAAAAAAGAAGAAGCAAGTTGCGGCTAGGGTTCCAAGTTGCGGCTAGGGCTTTGCCTTGTGGCTGAATCTGTCCAAATCTTAGTAGCTTATTCAAGTTGTTTACTTATCTTGTCTAAACTGATTTGGGGTTAAAACTTGTTGGAGTTGAGAATCTTGAAGGAAACTACAACCATCTAGGGTTTCTTGAGTTCTTGGAATTAAATCTTGAAGTTCTTGAAAGTTCTTGGTAACTCTTGGAGTTCTTGGCTGATTAGTTGTGGGACGTAGGGCTGACCAGAAATCTGGTTTGTGAACCTCTCTCCGTCCAGGCTTAGTTGCATTTGTTAAGTCAAAAAAAAAAATAATAAATAAACAAACAGAAACGCAAAAGACAAGAGGGAAACAAGAAGAACATTCGGCCAACAAGAAACCAAGAAGGAAGCCGTAACTCTTTATTGTCAAATCTGTCTTGTTATTTCTTGTTTCAAACCAGAAAATTACATCAAGAAAAGAAAAGAATTCAAAAGTTTTTGGCCAACCAGAAAATTACATCAAGAAAAGAAAAGGAATTCAAAAGTTTTGGCCAACCTCTTCTTGAAATTCTTGGTTACCTTGAGCCTTGATCACTTGAGCAATCTTTGTTTGAGGTTCTTGATTATCTTGAACTTTAAACACTTGCACTTCCCTTCGCACAAAGAGTTTCTTGTAAGACCTTGCATCCATACGCGACTTTCTTGGTTGAGGGGTGAATTTCTTGGGAGATTCTTGAGTAGCATCACTCGCATGCCCTTGGGAGTCCATTAGAGCCGAATTTCTGGAATCACAAGAGTTAATTTCTGGAGTCACAAGAACCGAATCTGCCTTGAAGGAGAGAGGGCCGAACTTCTTGTTCTTGGAGTAGAGGGAGAGCCGAATTGTTTGGGTAAATTGCGGCTGTGAAGAGGGAGTCTTATAGGGAGTATAGCCGACTTTGGGAAGGCCTTCAAAGAGGAGGGAATCTGGAAATTTCAGAGTTCCAAATCTGGTTGGTGTTGTGAGCAAAGTGTGCGGCTGCTCAATGGGGGGTTATAAGGGTTCTTTTAGCCGACTTTGGGAAGGGAATAAAGGGAAGATTTCTGGAAAATTGCGGTAAAAGGAGAGAGAGGGAACCGATTCTGTTTGGGGGGGGATTAGAAGTTGCTTAAAGAAGGACTTCAAGGGGATTACCAACTCTAACTTGTTTTCTAACTTAGTTTAGGAGACTAAGTACCACACTTGGATAACACTTGGACACCTTCCTACACTTTCTCCTCCATTTTAGGATATTCTCCTACATTCTCTCCTACATTTTAGGAATACTCTCCTACATCCTCTCCTATATTTTAGGAATACTTTCATACATTCTCTCCTAAATTTTAGGAACACTCTCCTACATTTTCTCCTACATTCTCTCCTACATTTTAGGTATACTCTCCTACATTTTAGGAACACTCTCCTACATTTTCTCCTACATTCTCTCCTACATTTTAGGAACACTCTCCTACATTTTCTCCTACATTCTCTCCTACATTTTAGGAACACTCTCCTACATTTTCTCCTACATTCTCTCCTACATTCTCTCCTACATTTTAGGAACACTATCCTACATTCTCTCCTACATTTTAGGAATACTCTCCTACATTCTAGGAACCCACTCATACATTTTAGGAAGCTAGGGTTTCTTTCTTTTATGTCCCCATTGGCGCACTTCCATTTCTGTCCGCCATTATTGGCCTTTCAAAGTCGTCCATTTCCGCTTCATTTTGCACCCATATTTGTGTCTTACCTTCTTGGTTACTCTTGTGGAAAAAGTTGGCGACAATTATTGGACTTGAGCGGCCTTTCTCAACTACCTAACCCAACAGGTAAAGGTATTTGGTAAGTCCATTAGAGTGACATCCATATACACGAGTGCGAGTGGATACACGCAAGGGAGTGTGAAAGGCAATATCTTCGGTTTCTTTGCTAACTTTTTGCAGGTTCCCTCATACGTCATGGCGAATACAAGACGCATAAAAGCTAGCCCACAACATTGTCTTCCTGATCCTAAGGGAGTCAAAGAAGTGGCATTACGTGGTGTAGATGAGCAATTGGACATCGTCAAATCTCAGTTGCTTGGTTGGTTTTATACCCGTTGCGGTGTCAAAGATAAAATTTGTAGCTTGGCCATTGATGGGAGTTGTGAAGTCAACCTTGCAAGCGCTATCATGGTTGAGAAATTAAATCTTCCAACCATTGATCATCTTCAACCGTACAAGTTGACGAGCACTCATGGTGATGTTTGGGTTACTAAGCACACACTTGTACCTATTCACATCGGCAAATATGTGGATGAGGTGTTGTGTGATGTAGTCCCAATTCAAGTGACACATGTGTTGTTGGGCAAAGCATGGATGTCGAGGCGAGAAATTAAATATGACGGACATACTAATAAGTATTCCTTCTTATTTAATAGTCGTCGTCTTGCACTTGTATCACTTACTTATGACCAACTTTGTATTGATCTAGCATGCATGAAAAGTGAGCTTGAGCGTTATAGAATGGAGAAAAAGCTAGATGAGGGAATTGTGCCTGAAGAGGTAAAATCCGAGGGAGTTGAAAGTAATGAGATGAAAGGGTCAGCTGTTGAACTAGAAAAAGAGATGGAAAAATCTAATGAGATGGGTGGTAAAAAGGAAGAAAAGAGAGAAAGTGGGCTGATCTTGAGCAACTCGGTGAAGGCCTATTATTTTCCTAACGAACTTACCTTCGCTTTGTTTAGTGTTTCTACTTTTATACAGATCAAGCAAAGGCAAGTTGAGTTGATCTTGGTGTGTTCCATTCCAAAATCAATTGTAGACTTTGCAAGCCTCCATGGAGTTGGCACTCCAAGAGTTAAACCCCGTTGGTATCCATTCATGGAACAATGTCAACTCAAATCAGTCCACACCAAAGGGGAGTTGATTCGAGCTCGTCTTGAAGGGAACACTCCACATTTTGGGGATCGTTGTGTACCAAGGGTTCGTTTAAAGAACAAGTACCTCAATGACCATTATGATTTTCATCTTGCTCTTAGTCCACATGAAGCTCCAACATCACCAAATCCGCCTTGGTGCCTTGCAAGTGTGTTCGAGCCGGAGTTCGATTTCATGGGATACACTTCATACTACTTTGAGGACCCTTACCTCATGACCACAAACGATCAAGTTGAGCATACATTGAAGATGGTTTGTGAGATTCAAGGTTCGACAAGGGTTATGTTCCAACTTAGCCCATGGGCTTTGCATTGGATGCCATCTGTAGCCATCATAACAAGATTGAGTCGAAGGCATGTAACTCGTCTTGTCACCATTCGTGCTTCAATTTGTGGGCAAATTGCTTTCAAGAGGGGGGGAATGATACGAACAAGAGGAGCCACTGGAGCCATGATACCAACCCTTGTTCGTGTCATTCATTTCCATCCAGATTTGAGGACAAATCCTGCTCAAGTGGAGGGGACTGATGTGTGCACGGACCTTAGCCCAAGTAATGACCCAGTCCGAGTTCCATTAGGCCCAGTCACACGTGCACGAGCCAAGCTCTTCAAAGAATCCCTCCAAGCCCTTGTTCGAATTGTCCAAAACCAACATGGAGTCCATAGAGATATTGAAGGCTTGAAGGATTTTAATTGAGTTATCTACACCATGACCCAAGCCCATGAAGAGTCAAGTGGGCCTCCAAAATGAGTTGGCCGAATAGGGCCTTAGGCCTTAGTAGTTATTTAGCAATTGATTAGTGTTTAAGTAAGAGCATGGGCCGGCCCATCTTGTCCCAAGACCATGGGCCGACTTTTCCCTTTCCTAGTCCCTTTAGGGTTTCAGTCACTTTAGCCTATAAATAGGCTTGCTTTGTAAGGTTTTAGGTAGACGTTTTATCAATAAAGTTTTGTATATTTTCGATTCTTCTTGAGAGAGAGATTCGACCCCTTTACTTGCTTTGGCAAGGGTTTTGAGCAGTCTTGCGTCCTGTCCTAGATTGTTCTACCGACCTATTCCCCTGGAGTATTCACCTTCATCGGAGTGTCGTCTACCGTCTTGAATCAAATCGTGTCGTCCGTTTGGTTCTAGATCCCGCAATTCCAAGCGTTGGACATCCTCGCTAGATCCTTGGGCAAACGTGCTACGTGTCTCGAAACGTGTTGATCGAGGAACGTATCAGGTATGTTAGCCTCATCTGCGCTCATTTCGGGAATAAGGGCTAGGAAATTGCTTAGTCGTGGGGCACACGGTTATCTAGCTTTTCTAATTAACACTCCGGGAGAGAAGATTAAGTTGGAGGACATGCCGGTAATCCGAGAATATCCGGACTTATTTCCGGAGGAGTTGGGGTCATTGCCACCTGAAAGGGAGATTGAATTTAAGGTTGATCTAGTACCCGAAACTACTCCCATCTCTAAAACCCCTTATCGAATGGCACCTGCTGAGCTTAAGGAGTTAAAGGTGCAATTGCAGGACTTGCTAGAACGGGGGTTCATACATGAGAGCGAGTCACCATGGGGAGCTCCAGTGCTATTTGTTAAAAAGAAGGACGAGAGTTTAAGGTTATGCATTGATTATCGAGGGCTGAATGTAGCAACTGTTAAGAATAAATATCCTTTGCCCCACATCGATGAGCTGTTTGATCAATTACAAGGGGCTGTGGTGTTTTCTAAGTTGGATCTTCGACAAGGGTACTATCAATTGAGAATTAGAAAGGAGGATGTGCCAAAAACGGCGTTTAACACTCGATATGGGCATTTTGAGTTTGCGGTAATGCCTTTTGACTTAACCAATGCCCCAACAGCGTTCATGGATTTAATGCATCGAGTGTTTAAACCTTACTTGGATAGGTTTGTAGTGGTGTTTATTGATGATATCCTAGTATATTCGAAGTCAAGGGAGAAGCATGAACAACACTTGCGAATAGTGCTGCAAACCCTAAGAGAGCACCAATTGTTCGCTAAGTTCAGCAAGTGTGAATTTTGGCTGGAAAAAGTGGCGTTCCTAGGTCATATAATTTCAAAGGATGGGCTTGCTGTAGACTCGGCGAAAGTGGAAGCTGTAGCCAAATGGAAGCGACCAGAGAATCCCACAGAGGTGCGAAGTTTCCTAGGTTTAGCAGGGTACTACCGCCAATTTATCAAGAATTTCTCGAGAATTGCAGGACCCTTAACTAACTTGACAAAGAAACAAGAAAAGTACATCTGGGATGTTAAGTGTGAGAGTAGTTTCCAAGAACTTAAGAAGCAATTGACTATGGCTCCAGTTTTAGCTTTGCCCAATGGGAACGATAGTTACACGATTTATACCGATGCTTCGAAAGAGGGGCTAGGGTGCGTGTTGATGCAAAATAGGAATGTGATTGCCTATGCATCTCGAAAGTTAAAACCTCATGAGCAGAACTATCCAACCCATGACTTGGAGCTTGCAGCTATTGTGTTTGCTTTAAAAAAATGGCGACATTATCTATACGGTGTGACTTTCGAGGTATATACGGATCACAAGAGCCTTAAGTATCTATTTTCTCAGAAGGAGCTAAATCTAAGACAACATCGGTGGGTGGAGTTCTTAGAAGATTACGATTGCACGATTAACTATCATCCCGGAAAGGCCAACGTTGTAGCAGATGCTTTAAGCCGAAAGGCTCAACTAGCAAGTTCCATGGTGAGAGAGTGGAGCTTGTTGGAAGATGTAGGTGAGTGGAAACCTCATCTGGAACCGAAGAAGGTGATTTTTGAAAATATTAAGGTGAAGTCGACACTATTAGATCGGGTCAAAGAGGGCCAAGTGAAGGACCCAATGGTGCAAAAGTGGGTGGAAAAGGTGAAGAAATGGGAGTTGCCTAACTCTAACCTAGGTCCTGATGGAATCTTAAAGTTCCGAAATCGTGTCGTTGTACCTAGGGAGGAGAAGTTAAAGAGGGAGATTTTGGAGGAATCACACCGCTCTAGGTATACGGTGCACCCAGGGAATAATAAGATGTACAAATATCTCAAAAGTCTGTATTGGTGGGAGAATATGAAGGCGGAGATTGCCCAGTTTGTACAAAGGTGTCTTACGTGCCAACAAGTGAAAGCTGAGCATCAAAAACTGTCAGGTCTGTTACAGCCTTTAGAGATCCCTGAATGGAAATGGGAGCACATAACAATGGATTTTGTATCAGGGTTGCCACGAACACAAAAGGGGCATGATGCGATTTGGGTAATAGTGGATCGATTAACTAAGACCGCACATTTCCTGCCAGTAAATATGAAATATTCTTTGGAGAAACTTGCCAAACTTTATATGGATGAAGTGGTAAAACTACACGGGGTACCAGTAAGCATTGTATCCGATAGAGACCCTAGGTTTGTATCCCGATTCTGGCAGAAATTGCAAGAGGCTCTAGGAACTAAGTTGAATTATAGTACAACATATCACCCGCAAACTGATGGACAATCTGAGAGAACCATTCAAACTCTTGAGGATATGCTGAGAGCTTGTATTGTGGACTTTGGAGGAAGTTGGAGTCGATACTTAACCTTGGTTGAATTTGCTTAAAACAATAGTTATCATTCCTCTATTCAAATGGCCCCATATGAAGTTTTGTATGGACGTCGATGTCGATCCCTAATCCATTGGGATGAAGTAGGAGAGAAAAAGATTATAGATCTGGCTACAATACCATGGGTTGAGAAAGCCTACGAACGGGTAAAGGTGATCTGCCAAAGACTTCAAACAGCCCAAAGCCGACAGAAAAGTTATGCCGATCATCGGAGGAAGGATTTGGAGTTCGAGATAGGAGATAAGGTGTTTCTTCGAATTACCCCGTTGAAAGGAAAGATTAGAGCAGGAAAAGGGAAAAAGTTGCAACCACGGTACATAGGACCTTTCAATATACTCCAACGAATAGGAAAGGTGGCTTATCGACTTAAATTACCAGCTAGTTTGTCTCGGATCCATGACGTTTTCCATGTTTCTTTACTTAAGAAATACCATCCGGATCCGACTCACATTTTGCCACCAGAAGATGTTGAACTCGACGAGTCCTTAACCTATGAAGAACGACCCATTCAAATATTGGATCGGAGGGTGAAGGACCTGAGAAACAAGCAGATTCCATTAGTAAAGGTTCTATGGAAGCATCATGAAGTGGAAGAAGCAACCTGGGAACTAGAAAAGGACATGCAAGAGAAATATCCCGACCTGTTCACGACGAGGTCGAAATTCTCTTAAGAGGGAGAGAGTGTGAGGACTTGTAAATTCCTTATATATTTCTTGAAAATTCCCTTTTATTTGAAAATTATTTGGCAATTATTATTCTACACTATCCTACTACTCAATCACCCTAGAAAAGTGCCAATGATCATAGGAAATTAGGGTTTTCCTTTCCGATTTCAATTCGAAGTGAAATAGGATTTTTCGTGTATCCGTAGTATAATTATCCGGTATGGAGTAAGGATCAAATTTGGTGCTTAAGAGTGACTTTTAGGTGAGAAATAATATGTGATTAGAAGCAATGATAAAAAGTTAGTGAATAGGAAGTAAAAACCCTAGTATGTGTGATTTAAGGAAAAACGGTGCGAACTGACGTGTACCGTGCACTACCGATTGAACACCCCACTTGACTACCATTTCCTTACCAGCACATAACCTTGATATTGGTGGAAAATATCCCCCCTCATAGCTATCCTCTTGGCCGAAAAATTGGACTCAAAATGCAAGGAAAGAAAAAAAAATTTTGGATGGTTTTGGTAGTGCCAAGTGTTGGCAATTTGTGGCTTTGACTAAACTTAATTTTCTTACCTTCTTATCTTGCAAATTAGCTCATTCTTCCTCATTTTTTTTTCTGTTTGGCCGAGACAAGAGAGAGAGAAAGAGAGAGCAAGAGAAACAACCTTCTTTCATCTTGATTTGCACCATTTGAGTGAAGGAAACAAGATTCTAAACTGATTAACTTGTGAGTTGTGAACTTGGGAAGCTAAGGGAACCAAAAATTTCAAGAGGAGGTGAAGTATTACTCTTGCAAGCCCTTTTCGTTGAGGTATAAGGTCTGACCCATGGCTTTGGTTTTTTCATTTTTGTTTAAGTTGTTATATAACTCATGTTTTGGTTAGATTAGTAGCTATACAAGTTGTTGTGATGATTTTGGGGTGATGTATGTAAGCTAGGGTTTGACTGATTTCCTTCTTATACTTATTGTAGGAGTGGTATATGATGTATATAAGCTTGTATCAGAGGTTGTGGTAGTGATTGAATCAAGAAAATGAAGAGATTGCCCTTGAAATCCCAAAATTCCAGATTTCTGGAATTTTATGCTTCAGTTCTGTCCGGTTTCAGTGCCCTATGTTAGAGGCCGAATTAGACTTGGTACAAAAAATGAAAGTTGTAGAGAATGATATTTTATAGATGTCTAAAAAATTTCAGCACAATCAGAGCAACGTAGACTGTGAAAAGACCAAAATACCCTCACTGCCCTAGGACGCATCCAGTGATCCGTTTTAGACAGTTCATCTAGTTGACCGTGTCTATTCACTATGATCTGTACAGATTTAGCCATTTTCCAAAACATGAAAGTTTTAGTACTCTGTCTTAGCTTTTCAACGCCTCAAATAACGCCTTAAACGGACTTTGGTAGCCTGCGATATGGCCATTTAAATGTAGTACGGTTAACTAGCCGGTTAGTTGGAAGTTGGTTCTGTGAATTGGGAATTTGACTAGGTTACACTGGAAATTTGACCAAGTGATCTTCATGAAAGTTGTAGGCTCTCGTCTTAGCTTCGAAATGGTATAAGTTTCACCCTAATCCGATAAGCGTAGCTTAGGTTGTGTCCGTTACGCAAAACTCTATCAAATCTGTCTCTTGTTAAACTTCATTTCCGCACTTGTTGTTAGCTTGATTTTGTCCTTGTATTGTCTTGAGCCTATTGAACGGCTATTGAAATTAGATTGTTGTGTGTGTACCTTTGGGTTTGAATGAGGAAAATAATGAAGCCATAAATGGCTGGAAATAGGAAAATACAAAGGGCATGCTGCCCAAATTTACGCTCGAGGACTAGAGAACTACACTTGCGACTTGGTAAAGTTGATAAATGAATATCACTTGAACCATCTAGGACTTTTGCTACTTTGGTTATCGAGGGTTATACGTTAGAACCTAACCGAACTTGTACCCTTAGGAAAAGCGGTAATAATCACTCTAAATCCGTTTTCCTTGCACTTTCGACTCAAAAGTTATTTCCAAGTATACATCTTACAAAATTTTTTAGTTTGAAAAGCGAGCAACCATTTCACGACTATTCTCCAAGTGAATTTCAATTTCTTGATTCTTATTGAACGAAACATCTAAGTTTCGAACCTTAGTTGATTTTCAAAATTCTTAAATCAAGTTTTATCGCAGATTTGGACTCCAAACCCGGAGTACCACCCCGACGCGAACACTAGAGGCACTACTTTTGGTGAGTGCTTCCAAATATCTGATTGAACTTGATATTTGTGATTTCTTTTTGACAAATGTGATTACATGATATATCAGTGATTTAACAGGGCAAGTGCGGGTAAGGGTGTACTTTATCGCACTTGCTCTAATGAGACTTGTACTTGTTCGTCGATTTCAATTGACTTGCTTTACATGTGTATGAATTATATCTTGCCTGAAATTCCAGAAAACCCTGTGGCTAGTTAATCGAGTCGAGCCAGCAAGGGCCTGGTCGATTAGATAACAAACCCTGGGTAACTAGTAATGTCGAGTGGAGTGTTATCTCCTCGGCTAATCGGTATACTCGAGTATTACCACCCGTGTTTCGTGTGGCGTGCGGGCACGGATAAGGGGGTTGAACGGTGGACGGAGACTGGCGTGAAGTGGGGTATTCTTTCTGGACTAGTTATTACTTGAAAGTTGACGGATTGTCAACTACCAATCGATCAAGTTGGGATGGAGTCGAGACATGAGCCACTGTATCCTTACATGTGAATATGATCCATATATTCTTGATTACCTGAAATATTATCTCTTTGATTGGACTTGTTTGCTCGCTATTTCACTATTACACTGTTATTACTTTGTTTGATGGCCAATTTGATATTTGGAACTTCACTGAGTTTTGGCTCACTCCGTTAGTTTTGTTTTCCTTACAGGGGTACGAGCGAGGCGTGAGACGTGTAAAGACTAGCGTAGTCTGGATGTTTTGACTTTTGACTTGTTCTCGCGCTATTACTCGAATAGAATGTTTTGTATCTGGATTGTATACACCTTGAACCAGTTTGGGTATATTGAGGTTTTGTATCTTGATTGTGCATCAATGTAAATTATAAGCTTGAATTGCGATGTTATTTATGGTCCACGGATGTATGCACGTGATACGAGTGAGTGAGTCCTGGCGAGAGTTGGGCAGGCGGTCCGCCGAACCCTTTGGTACGCCTTAGGGGAAGGTGGGGTCGTCACAATCCGTGCTTTAGAAACTTGGCAACATTACTTGAGACCAAGGGAATTTGTCATACACACTGTGATGCGGTTGAGCACGAGGCCCAAAGTGCACAAGTAGACCCTGTGAAGGTGCCCCAAGGCCCAGTGACACGAGCACGAGCTAAGAGATTCAAGGAGTCCCTCCAAGCCTTGGTACGTGCCATCCAAACCCAAGAGAAACCAGCCATTGAAGGAATTGAGTTGGAATATCCTTGCACGACTACTAAAATGCTGCTTACAATTGAAGATGCAAGTGTTCAAGCTCCAAACGGCGGGTTGAGCTGAAGTTAAGTACCGTCGCTGAGCCGTACGGGGATCTATAGTTAGTTGGGCTAGCTTTCGGTCAAGTGAAGGCCCAAGGGGCTGGCCGAACTTTCCTTGTTATTTTTCCAGTTTATTAGGTCTTAGTCACGGCTATTAATAGCCTCAAGCCGCATGTTACATTCAGTTTTTGAGAGTATTGAATAAAATTTCCAGAATTTCGTCCATTCCTTGTGGCAAATTCCCTTAGCTTGTAAAAGCTAAGTTGAACATCCTAGAGTTGATCCTAGACTGTTCTTGACTTATCAATCAAGCACACATACTTGATTGTGGCGTCCTCTACCGTTAAATCTGTTCTTGAGTGGTCCAAGTTCGGGTTCAACTCCGTCAAATCTTCATCGTGTTCCTCTAGATCCGAAGTAGCTTCCGCGTCTCGTATCAGCTGGTATCAGAGCTAGTTAGAGGTATCACGAATATCCCTTTTTATCGTTTTTAGATCTATTTTAGTCTTCTAAATTCGTAGCTCAAGTGCTCGGGTTTGTCAAGTCCGAAATCTGTCTTTGTTGTTTCCTTGTCAGAAATCTGTCTTTGTTGTTTCCTTGTCAGAAATCTGTCTTTGTTGTTTACTTGTTGTCTGAAATTTTCTGTCCAGTTTTGTCTTGTGTTTATGTTCTGTTTAAATCCAAAAAAAAAAAATCTCTTGTGTTGCATACCTTATTGTCATTCCCTTGAGTCGTTGCTGGAATTAATTTGCTGGGATACCGAATCTGTTTGCACTTGTTTCTTGAACCTTTGTGTTGTTGCTTTGCAAAACTCGAACATCAAAACCTTATTGGGGAAGTCTTGAGCTTCTTGGATCAAAGAGGTTAATCTTGGCAGTCTTGAAACCTGAAATAAACCTTCAACCGTGTTCTTGTTTTCATGGAACTTTGATCTTGAAACCAAATCTGTCCAAGTTGTTTACGTTAATTGCTGTGAAATTGTGGTCTAAACTAGCTGGCTATTGTGTGAAAACACCCCAACAGAAGTCAAAAAAAAATTTCAAGAAAGACGGCTCTAGTTTCCAATTCTTGACCAGCCTTCAAGTTTTACCAAATCTGATTCAAAGGTCAAAAAAAAAATTTTTCAAGAAAGACGGCTCTAGTTTCCAATTCTTGACCAGCCTTCAAGTTTTACCAAATCTGATTCAAACTTGGACTTTCAAATCTGAACAGCCCTAGTCTTGGTCAGCCTTCAAGCCACCAAATCTGATTCAAACTTGGACTTCCAAATCTGAACAACATCCAATTCTTGACAGCCTACAAGTTTACCAAATTTGGTGCAAAATCTGACTTCCAAATCTGACCAGCCCCAAAATTTCGAATTTGGACCACTTGGGACTCCCAAATCTGACCAAACTCCAAGGTTTCTAATCTTGGCAACCCCAAGTGTCCAAATCAGATCACGGACCAAAAAGACCACGGACCAGCAGCTCAACACATTCCAGAAATTTGGGTTTCGGGTAGAGTTTTCTAGGATTTTCAAAATTTCAGCATTCAAGTTAATTGTCTTACTTTCTTTTGAGTCGTTAGTTATTGTCCAGCTATATTCTGAGTCTTGAGTCGTGTCTAGGTCTTCAGTCATTCACCTCCATTTATTGCTACTAGCTTGTGTGTCACTTGTTGACTAGTCAAGAACGTACACTGCGGTGACGCCTCGTTTGTTCAACTCGAGCAACTAGCAAGCCAAGGAATTGCTTGGTAAGATTATTAGAGAGTGATACACTTGAGTGAAACACGAGTGTGAGTGACCTATACATCGTATTAAAAAAAAAAAAAAAAGAGAGAGGAACTCGTTTTTGTTTATTTGTTTTGCAGGTGAACTAAATATGTCTAGTGGAGTGGGTAGCCAAACCATGGACATCAAACTACAGTTGGAAGCCATGATGGGGGAGTTCAAACGATTGCTTAAGAATGAAATTGAACCATTGCATGATCGAATTGATCAGTTGGAGAACTCGAGACCTCCACCTACCCCGAGTAAGGGCAAAGAATCGGCGTCCTCAAATGATGAAGAGGAAGCGTTTGAGGGAAGGTACCAAAATGATCAAAGGTTCCAACGTCGAGGAGACGACACCATTAAAGGTGTCAAACTCAAGATTCCCTCATTCCAAGGCAAGTCGGACCCCGAGGCGTACTTGGAGTGGGAACGGAAAATTGAGTTAGTCTATGAATGCCACACCTATATGGAGGAGCAAAAGGTGAAACTAGCAGCCGTAGAATTCACTGACTACGCCTCCATTTGGTGGGACCAACTTAGACTGAGCCGAAGGAGAAATCGTGAGAGACTTGTGGAAACTTGGGAGGAAATGAGGAGTCTGATGAGAAAAAGGTTCGTTCCGAGCTACTATAGTCGAGATCTACACCGTCGGCTACAAGCTCTCAACCAAGGGTCCATGTCAGTTGAGGATTATTACAAGGAGATGGAAATGGCCATCATGAAGGCGGATTTGCGTGAAGATGGAGAGTCTACTATGGCTCGTTTTCTACATGGATTGAGGCCCGAGATTGCCGAAGTAGTGGAACTCCAACACTACCTCGACATGAATGAAATGCTCGAGAAGGCGGTTACAATTGAACGACGCCTCAAGAGGAGGGGTACTGCGCGACAAAGCACTACTTATCAAGCTGGAAATTGGCGCACTTCTCAACCAAAAAGGGAGGAGAAAGCCGCAACTCCTTCTTACCCTCCAAGGCCGAATGGCCTCCCTTCCAAGGCAACGCCCAAGCCTGACTTTAAGGATAATAGTGCAGCTTCCAAACCGCGTGGTCGAGACACCAAGTGTTTTAAGTGTCAAGGATTTGGCCATATCGCTTCTCAATGCCCCAGCCAAAGGACCATGCTGATGTTGCCAAATGGGGAAATTGTATCAGATGAGGAAGAGGAGTACGAGGGGATACCGCCTCTAGAAGAGGAAGAGAATGAATCGAGTGAGGAGATACCTACGCATGAGGAGATTGGATGCCTAGTGGTTCGAAAGGTCCTCACTACCCGCGCCAAAGAGGAGGAACTGGAGGTACAACGGGACAACCTTTTCTACACAAGGTGTCATATCAAGGATAAGGTGTGTAGTGTTGTTATTGATAGTGGGAGTTGTGCCAATGTCGCTAGTCTACTCATGGTAGAAATGCTAGGGCTCCAAGTTATCAAACATCCAAGACCTTATCGCCTTCAATGGCTGAACAATGAAGGAGAAGTCCGTGTGTTTAGACAAGTAAAAGTGTCATTCCGAATTGGCAAGTATGAAGACGAGGTTACTTGTGATGTCGTGCCAATGCAAGCAAGTCACCTAATTCTTGGCCGGCCTTGGCAATATGATCGCGATGTCGAATTCAAGGGAAGAGCTAATAAATATGTCTTTACTCATTGCAATAGAAAGGTGACACTTGTACCTCTCACCCCAAAACAAGTGTATGAAGATCAAATGAGGCTCCAAAAGGAGTATGAGCTAGAACTTGAGAGGAAAAAGCGAGAGAAAAGTGAGGAAGAAAAAGGAGAGAGTAGGGCCGAAACCCTAGGGAAGAAAAAGGCAACAAGTGGGTCGGCTATGAGAGAAGAAAATAAGGGGAAGCTAAGCTTGCTAGCAAAAGCCAAAGATGTAAGGCGAGCTTTGTCTTCCAACCAACTCTTACTTATGCTTGTGTGCAAGGAAGAGTTGGTCAATTCATCCATACCTACTGACTCCTTGCCTTCTACTATTTTACCTCTCTTGCAGGAATTTGAGGACATATTTCCTGAGGATGTACCTGATGGACTACCACCGCTAAGGGGAATCGAGCACCAAATCGATCTCATTCCTGGAGCACCATTGCCTAACAAACCAGCCTATAGAATGGGTCCTGAGGAAACAAAGGAATTGCAAAGGCAAGTGGAGGAATTGCTAAGGAAAGGTTGGGCTAGAGAAAGTCTAAGTCCATGCGCTGTACCAGTGATTCTCGTGCCAAAGAAAGATGGAGCGTGGAGAATGTGCACCGACTGTCGAGCAGTCAATGCAATCACGGTAAAATATCGTCACCCTATCCCTAGGTTAGATGATATGTTAGATGAATTGCATGGTGCCATTATATTCACTAAAATTGATTTGAAAAGTGGTTACCACCAAATAAGAATGAAAGAGGGAGATGAGTGGAAAACCGCTTTCAAAACTAAACATGGTCTATATGAGTGGTTAGTAATGCCATTTGGCTTAACTAATGCACCTAGTACCTTCATGCGTTTGATGAACCATGTTTTGAGACCTTTTCTTGGGAAATTTGTAGTGGTTTACTTTGATGATATTCTGATTTATAGTAGAAGCTTAGAGGAACACTTTGAGCACCTCAAAGCCATCTTTGCAGTACTTCGAAGGGAAAGGCTATATGCCAACCTTAAGAAGTGCACATTTTGCACTGATCGTGTTGTGTTTCTAGGATATGTTGTAAGTGCGCAGGGCATTCATGTAGATGAAGAGAAGATTAAGTCCATCCAAGAGTGGCCAACACCTACCTCTGTAAGTGATGTGCGCAGCTTTCATGGATTAGCAAGCTTCTACCGTCGCTTTGTGAAGGATTTTAGCACCATTGCTGCACCTCTTACCGCGGTCATAAAGAAGAACGAGAAGTTCTTTTGGGGGGGAGCCCAAGATAAGGCTTTCCAATTGCTGAAACACAAACTCACACATGCACCACTCCTTGCAATACCTAACTTTGATCTCACTTTTGAAGTGGAATGTGATGCATCAGGTGTAGGAGTAGGAGCCGTACTCATGCAAGGAGGGAGACCGATTGCCTACTTTAGTGAGAAATTAAACGGCGCGGTCCTCAACTATTCAACTTATGACAAGGAGATGTTTGCCCTCGTACGTGCTTTGGAGACATGGCAACACTACCTACGTGCCCGGGAATTCGTCATCAAAACTGACCATGAGTCTCTCAAGCACCTAAAAGGACAACAAAAGCTGAGCAAACGGCATGCCCGATGGGTAGCCTTCATCGAGTCTTTTCCATACGTCATCAAATACAAAACAGGTAAGTCTAATGTAGTAGCTGACGCTTTATCTCGGAGACACATTTTGCTCACTGCCTTAGATGCTAAACTCCTAGGCTTTGAACTCATGAAGGAGTTGTATAAGGATGACTTGGATTTTGCCAACGCTTATGCGAATTGGGGAAAATCTGACTTTGAAAAGTTCTTTGTACATGATGGGTTCTTATTTTATCTTACCAAGCTGTGCATTCCTCGAGGGTCCATACGTGACTTACTTATTCAGGAGTCACATAGTGGTGGACTAATGGGACACTTTGGTGTCACCAAGACATTAGCTGTATTGCAGGAACACTTCCATTGGCCTCGCATGCGCAAGGACGTGGAGAGGATTGTTGAAAGATGTGGTGTGTGCCACAAAGCTAAGTCTCGGGTCAACCCAAACGGTTTGTATACTCCTTTACCCATACCTCACCAACCTTGGGTTGACATCTCCATGGATTTCGTGCTTGGTTTACCTCGTTCAAAGCGTGGCCATGACTCTATATTTGTTGTGGTAGATAGGTTCTCCAAAATGGCTCACTTTATTGCATGTCATAAGACGGATGATGCTTTACACATTGCTGATTTATTCTTTAAAGAGGTTGTTCGTTTGCATGGCATACCTAGGACAATAGTATCCGATAGAGATGTCAAGTTTTTGAGCTATTTCTGGAAATCTTTATGGGGTCGGTTGGGAACCAAACTGTTGTTCTCTACCTCTAGTCATCCTCAAACGGACGGACAAACTGAGGTAGTCAATAGGACTTTATCCACACTCCTACGTGCAATCATAAAGAAAAATATCAAGTCATGGGAGGAGTGTCTACCTCATGTTGAGTTTGCATACAATAGGGCTGTGCATAGTGCTACACAATTCTCGCCTTTTGAAGTTGTGTATGGTTTGAACCCCTTAACTCCCTTAGATTTGTTGCCATTACCTTCTTCTGAGCATATGAACTTAGATGGCAAGAAGAAAGCTGAGTTCGTGAGATCATTACACGACAAGGTTCGTACCAACATCGAGAGGAGGACGGCCCAATATGTCCAACAAGCTAATAAGCACAGGCGCAAGCTTGTCTTTGAACCAGGTGATTGGGTCTGGTTACATTTGCGCAAGGAGAGGTTTCCAAAACAACGGCAAAGCAAACTGTCACCAAGAGGAGATGGGTCTTTTCAAGTTATTGAGCGCATCAACGACAATGCATACCGCTTAGATCTGCCTGGTGAGTATACTGTTAGTGCTACATTCAATGTTGCTGATCTAAGTCCATTTATTGCAGGGGACGAGTACGATTTGAGGGCAAATCCTTTTCAAGAGGAGGGGAATGATGCGGTTGAGCACGAGGCCCAAAGTGCACAAGTAGACCCTGTGAAGGTGCCCCAAGGCCCAGTGACACGAGCACGAGCTAAGAGATTCAAGGAGTCCCTCCAAGCCTTGGTACGTGCCATCCAAACCCAAGAGAAACCGGCCATTGAAGGAATTGAGTTGGAATATCCTTGCACGACTACTAAAATGCTGCTTACAATTGAAGATGCAAGTGTTCAAGCTCCAAACGGCGGGTTGAGCTGAAGTTAAGTACCGTCGCTGAGCCGTACGGGGATCTATAGTTAGTTGGGCTAGCTTTCGGTCAAGTGAAGGCCCAAGGGGCTGGCCGAACTTTCCTTGTTATTTTTCCAGTTTATTAGGTCTTAGTCACGGCTATTAATAGCCTCAAGCCGCATGTTACATTCAGTTTTTGAGAGTATTGAATAAAATTTCCAGAATTTCGTCCATTCCTTGTGGCAAATTCCCTTAGCTTGTAAAAGCTAAGTTGAACATCCTAGAGTTGATCCTAGACTGTTCTTGACTTATCAATCAAGCACACATACTTGATTGTGGCGTCCTCTACCGTTAAATCTGTTCTTGAGTGGTCCAAGTTCGGGTTCAACTCCGTCAAATCTTCATCGTGTTCCTCTAGATCCGAAGTAGCTTCCGCATCTCGTATCACACTGACCATGAGTCGTTTAAGCATAGTCACAACACAAGTTGAATAAGCGTCATGTTAGGTGGATTGCATTTATTGAAACCTTTCCTTATGTGATTAAGTACAAAGTGGGGAAAACTAATGTTGTTGCTGATGCATTATCACGCCGGTACTCTTTGCTCACTCAACTTGATGCAAGGTTGTTAGGATTTGAATTAGTTAAAGAGTTATACATCAATGACCCATATTTCTCCGGTATTTATGACTCTTGTGGTTTAGCAACTCAAGGTAAATTCTACGTCCTTGATGGATTTCTTTTCTACCTCAATCGACTGTGTATACCTAACTGCTCTATTCGCTCTTTACTTGTTAGGGAAGCACACGGAGGTGGCTTGATGGGACACTTTGGCGTGGCTAAAACCTTAGCTATCCTTCAAGAGCACTTCCATTGGCCAAGGATGAAGCGAGATGTGGAACGAATGGTGGCTAAATGCATCACTTGCCACAAAGCTAAGTCTAAACTTCAACCCTATGGCCTTTATAGTCCTTTACCTGTACCTAAGGAACCTTGGACCGATATGGTCAGAGAGAGGAAATGATAGCATCTTTGTTGTTGTTGATAGATTTTAAAAAATGGCACATTTTATACCATGTCACAAAACAGATGATGCATCGCACATTGCTGATTTGTTTTTCAAAGAAATCATTAGATTGCATGGCATGCCTAGGACAATTGTCTCTGATAGGGATGTCAAATTTTTGAGTTACTTTTGGAAAACTTTGTGGGGAAAATTGGGTACCAAATTGCTATTTTCTACTACTAGTCACCTACAAACTGATGGCCAAACTGAGGTTGTCAATCGTACACTATCTACACTCTTGCGTTCCATCATTAGAAAAAACATTAGAACCTGGGAAGAGTGTTTACCCTACGTTGAGTTTGCATACAATCGCACGGTGCATAGTTCTACTCATTTTTCACCATTTGAAATAGTCTATGGTTTTAACCCTTTAACACCACTAGACTTATCACCTTTACCTTCTTCTGAGCACATTAACATGGATGGTGCTAAACGAGCAGATTTTGTCAAGAAATTACACGAGCAGGTACGCCTAAACATTGAGCGAAAGATGGACCAAGTTGCTCAACGGGTTAACAAGGGATGCCAACGCGTTGTGTTTGAACCTGGTGACTGGGGGTGGTTACATCTACGCAACGAAAGGTTCCCAGTCCAAAGGCGCAATAAATTATTTCCCCGAGGAGATGGGCCATTTCAAGTCATCAAGCGCATCAATGACAATGCTTACAAACTAGACCTACCCGGTGAGTACAATGTGAGCGCTACATTCAATGTCTCTGATCTATCTCCTTTTCTTGCAGACGATGAAGCTGATTTGAGGACAAATCCTTTTCAAGAGGAGGGGGATGATACGAAGCAAGAGACACCATTGCTAACTATTCGAGTTACCCTAGGACCCGTGACTCGAGCACGAGCTAAGAAGATGAGGGAGGAACTCCAAGGGCTTGTTCGTGAGATACAAGGCCAAGAAATTGTCCCCAAGGTCATTGAGGGACTTGAGCATGAAGGAATGAAGGTCATCCATGTAGTAAACGTCCAAGAGAACCATGCGTGACCCTTCTTTAGTCACATTTGCTGTTTTAGTTAAGTCATTGTAACAAGGGCTTAATGGTCCATAGCCTTGCTTTATTTACCTAAGGGATGACCTCATAAGGTTCGGTCAAGCCCACAATTCTTAAGGGCTTAATGGTCCATAGCCTTGCTTTATTTACCTAAGGGATGACCTCACAAGGTTCGGTCAAGCCCACAATTCTTAGTCTTATGGAAATAGTCAAGCCTACAATTTTTAGTCTTAGTCAAGCCCACAATTCTAGACTAGTTCCACATTATTTAGTTTTTCATCTCTATGTAAGGCTATAAATAGCCCACACTTCCAACGGTTTTAGGCATTCAATCAATAAATCAGATTTTGAGAGTTTTCTTGGTTTCTCCAAGGTTTCTTGAATACCTTAGAATTTCTCTAGGTGTTCGTGACTTATCAATCTAGAATCACACTAGGTTGTGGCGCCTTCTACCATTATACCAAGGTTCGTTAACCACGTGATTAACGGGTTGAGGTCATCCGCTCCAAACTTGGTGTCCTCTTGTCGATCCTGAAGCTAATCTTTTACGGGTTTCGACACAAGGTTGGGACGTTCGTATCAGGATAGGTCGGTAGAACAATCAAGGACAAGCACGAGATTGCTCAAGAACCCTTGCCTAAGCAAGTGAAAGGATCGAATGCTCTCAATAATTTGAAGAGAAACAAACCAAAATTTTATTATGAAAATTGTATACCATTTAACCGTACAAAGTAAGCCTTTATATAGGCTAAGGGACTAATGAAACCCTAAGGAAAATAGGAAAGGAGGTTTGGCCACTCCTTGGACAAGGTGGGCCGACCCATGACTTAATAAAACAGTCTAATCTAACTCAAAGTAATTGAAACCTAGCACTAAGGCCCAAGACCTAGTCGGCCATCCCACTTGGAGGCCCACTTGATTCTTCATGGGTTTGGATCATCGTATAGACAACTTGATTATCCCCTTCCAAGCCTTCAATGTCCCTACGGGCTCCTTGTTGGTCTTGGACATTTCGCACAAGGGCTTGGAGTGACTCCTTGAAGTGTTTGGCCCGTACTCGTGTGACTGAGCCCAATGGAACTCGAACTGGGTCATTACTTGGGCTAAGGTCCGTGCACACATCAGTCCCCTCTACTTGAGAAGGACTTGTCCTCAAATCTGGATCATCATCCTCAAGGAACGGGCTCAAGTCCACGACATTGAAGGTCGCGCTAACATTGTACTCCCCAGGTAGCTCCATTTGTAGGCGTTGTCGTTGACTCGTTGAAGCACTCGAAACGGGAAACAGATTGCAGCCACTCTTCATTTGACTCAATAGTTTGGAGGAAGATCTTTATGTTTGCATCATTTCCCTCCTCTTGAAAGTGATTTGGTCTCAAGTCGACGGTACGCTTAGACGACAATCACGTTGGAAAGAAATGAAGGGTCACGAGCCAAGTTAAATGCCGTTTGGCCAGCCTCAAGGGGCTCTCTAAAAAGGACATTCGCCAAGGTAGGAAAGAACGTGTATAAGGCTTGCGAAAATTCCAGGTTGCAACCCAAAACTCTCTAATTAGCCTTCGAGCATGGACTGTCATGATGTTACCTACACAATAAATCACATAGTGAGTAGTCATAGGTATAAAACTATGCAATGGCTTACCAGTCACGTGCACAAGATAATGATCTTCATAATGATGCTCGTTGAAGCTAGAGAAATCCTGAATCGAGTTGTACAAGGTGGTATAGTTTGGCCCTTCTTCTTGACATGCAGTTGGAACAAGCATGAAATCAAGTTACAATTCTTTAGTCAAGGCTGAAAATTTTCAGACAGCTTTACTACCTACAAAAATGAAATAAGTTTCAGCTTGTGTCGAACCAGAAATTGGACAAAGAAGCAATGGGACATCATTAGCTAAATGGTAAGAAGGTGTAGAACAAGATTTAAATGTGAAAATTCCCTTTGACACTTCAACGTGCCTTCCATCACTTGATTTAACTTGAGAATCTAGTGCGGGTTCTCTACACTTCTCATCAAAATCTACATAGGAACGACAAGATTTAGGACGAGTAACATGCTCAAAATAAGCCAAAAATTATGAGTGACCCATGGATAAAGAACAAGAAGTGAAATCTAGAATTCCCCCTTTAAGATGAGCTCGAATCAATCCCCCAATAGTGTGGACATGTTTGAGTTGACATGGTTCCATGAATTGAGACCAAAGAGAGTTAGCTCCTAGAAGACAAACTCCATGGAAACTCGTAAAGTGTCCAAGTGACTTGGGAATGGAACATGTCATGACCAACTTTACTTGACTTTGTTTAATCTGCACAAAAGAAGAGGTACTAAACAAAACACATGTTAGCTTGTTAGCAAACAAAACATCCACACTTTCAACTTTTGCGAACATGGCCAACTCCTCCTCTTTACTCGTCAATAAGGCCAAATTATTCTTGCCTTTTCCCACTCCATTCTTCTCAGACCATTGTTCATTCATTGCACTTAAGTTTGGATTTTCATTGTCTAGCTCATGTTCATGGCTCGGCTGCAACTCATTCATATATGGCCCTTCAATCAATGGGGGACTAGGATGAATTTTTCCTTTATTACCACCGGTTGACACATGATTAAGTTGCTCCAAGTGGGAATCCAGCACTTGGCTAAGTCTGTCCATCATAGAATCAACCAATGCTTTAGTCCGACTTCGAAATTCATCCTTTGATTCACGAAGCTTTGACTCAATTCGAGAATTCTCAAACTCCTTGTCTTGATTGTCAAGACACTTCTTAGATGAATCTTGTTTGCTTGAG
>NW_020863744.1:0-36253 GCF_003713205.1 Coffea eugenioides
AAAATTGATTGCAATTATCAACTATTCACACCTACTAGTGTCATTATAGGCCATTGCCAATCATCATAAACAACCACACCATCATAATCCAATTAAACCAGAAAAATCATTAATAAAATAAAAACTTCACCAAATCACTTCAAACCAAGATAAAAACCAGAAATTTCAGCACTTTAATCACTACTAATCATATCTTAAGCATCAATAGGTGTAGGTGGAAGTTTAAGCTTCACTTACCAAGAAAACAAGAGAGGGGAAGATGTTGGACACCTTAGCTCTTCCAAAAACTTCACTAAGACACTTACTAGCACTAGAAGAAAGGATTTTATGGAGTAGAATCTAGTTTAGGTGTTTGGTTTTGAAAGATTGGACCAAATGGAAGCTTGCAAAATGATGAAGTTCTCTTCCTTATTGAGCTAGGGAGAGCCGGCCACCAAGGAGAAGAAATGGTGAATTTTGAGTGAATTTTTGGAGATATTAACCAATTAGTCAAAAAAGTCAACAAAAATGAATAGTATTTCTTAAGTCAAATCCAATAACTATGTGACACTTGTCACCCTCATAAATGCAATCTTATCTTTTCTTTTCTCTCTCACATCAATCAAATCACCTCCTCTACTTATCTCCTAACACCCGATAAATTTTTCACAGTATCCGAAATTTAATCTTATTGGCCGAATTTTCCCGAACTTTTCGCACTAGTGGGTCCCACGTCCGAAATCCGTTCTTATTTTCTCAAAATCTAACCGATACTAGAAAAATCATCTAAAAACTATATTTACTCAGAAAAAGAAAATGTAGAAAAGGCGGGCGATAAAAACCCGAAACCACCCCACCGATTAACGAATAACCCTCATCTCAGATTACGGACGGACTGGGGCCTCACAATCTCCCCCACTTAGGACAATTTCGTCCTCGAAATTCCAATCAACAAACTAAAGGGTTGGAATACTCAAAACAATCAAAAGATCAAAATGTATACATATATATACAAGCCACGCCAACATATACACAATATACTGCATCATATACACCAAGGGACATTTCAAGTTAGACAAAGTCAAGAGCTGCAGGTACTATATATATAGGTATTCACATACCACAAGTAAATGACATGTAGTGCAAGGACAAAATGAAAGAAACGCGACTTATCGTCCCACGCTCAGGGAAAATCACCCTCGTTCGGTTTCTTACTCCACTCCCCAAGGTGCCCGTTGATATCTTGTACTCACTCTAGCCAGACAAAGCCTGTTCATGTTCTCAAAATGCTAGTCTCAAGTACTAAACTCTGGAGTACTCAGGCACAAGAATCCGAAATAAGATAATTCACATCTCGAGCTGCATTCCCAAGAGTAAACTATCTACAATCGAAATTCCTACCTGACGTACCTATCTATAGTCCTCAGATACCATGAGAAAGATTTAAGGCCTATAACATTTATGATCCATAACTTATGCTCGAACGAACACTTAGTCCTTCATACTTATTCGCCACTTCATCCAGGCTCACTCTGCGCAGAGACCACGCGAAGCAGCTATAGGTTTTATCCCTCAAATGCTTAACTTTCAAATCAAATCAAATCCCACAGTCCGGCATCCTAAACTTTAGCCTAGGATACACTACAGAGATCTGAAGCCTAAGCTCTGATACCAACTGTGACGACCCCACTTCTCCCAAGGGCGAACCCAAGGGTATCGGCGGGCCGCCTGCCTAGCTCGCGCCAGGACTCAAAACTTAAAGCTAATAAAACTCTTCTAAGCCACAAGAACACGATTCATAATATATACAACCACCAAAAGTCTATTTACATCTTCAAAAGCATCAAGCCAAACAGCTCTAAAATACTATAACAATAACCAGCAGAAGATAGACCCTAAGAAGGGTCCTTATACAAACCACCAAAACTAATACAAGCCAATCTAACTATACTAGTATACGAGCCAAAAGTCCCCGCGTCGGCCCCTGCTAAGGAAAACAAAAGGAAAGGGGTAAGCTATATGCTTAGTAAGTAAACAGGGGCGAAAGCATAAATTCACGTAGCAACAATTACACAATAAGAGTAAAGCAAAAGCAGAAAAGAACAACATCATATAATAAGGATACGGGTGGCTCCAAAGCCAATTCATTTGCCATGTATGAGCTCCTGCCGACACTCCGTCGACCACACTCAATGGTCCGTAGAACTTCACTTATACACCCACCGACACCTTATCACCCTCACTGGCCAGTCACCTCACAAACTTGCCCGGGCGAACGAAATCACAAACTTGAGCTTGAGTCACAAGCTCGGGTCACAAACTTGGTCACCTTCTCGGTGAACCGGATTCACAAAATTGGTTCATAACATGAACCTACAAACTTGGTGACCTCAGACTAAGTTGGACTGACTTCGACCAAGCCCTAACCGGCTCGAATAGTCCAAACAGGTCTTAGATCGGGCCCACGAACTCACAAACTTTGCAAACTTCACAAACTTTACTCGAAAGTCGCCCCGAGCCACAAGCTCAAGGGTTTTGGTTCCAAAAGGTTCATATACATATGCCAAGTACAATTACACATTCAAATTAGGGTTTAGGTCGAGTGCGATAAAGTACACCCTCGCCTAAGTACCCTTTTCACATATCTCAAACACATAGCAAAGAAAACACACCAAACTGGCCTGAATACTTACTCAGAATCTGAAATAGCAAAAACACGAAGTCGGATCGAAATGAACAGCTAGTAGTGGGCCCCACCAGTTCCGCCCAGCTCACCACCGTCTGACATAGAAGATTGTGTCACATAATATCGTAAACGGCTACTATCGTGCCTAAAACAAGCAAAACGGCAAAAACGACACGCGCGCACGTAAATATGACGGACGGAAACGGAAACGGCCGTTAGCGGAAACGGCAGATTTGACACTCGTTTCTAGTTTACTCATAAGTTGAGCTACGAATATTGGATTAAGGCGTATGAGATGCCATATCGAAGCTTAAAGGATGAACAACAACTGTTATGAAGACATCCAGAACTGAAACTGGAGGCTTCAGTCCCAAATGAACCAAACACAATCACTTACGAAATCTGGCCAATACACAAATGGTCAGTTTTGAGTGCAAACTGTTGTCCATGCTACACATGGTCAAAAGAGCTGAAAATTGGCAGTTAGATGGTTCATTCCAAATGGAACAACTTTCATGAAGGTCGGCAATCCAAATTCGGAACGGAAATTGGTCATCAGGACCAAAACAGATCTGACCAGAAAATGGTCATTTTCACAGGCAGGCCTTGTTTGCTCGGCTATATCTCAGGTTTTATAAATCCGATTCATGAAATTCCAAGGGCGTTAGAAAGCTCTGATATAGGGCTATAAGTTTGGTGTTTTGGTCGCAAGCCCAAACAGCTTGTAACCTAGTCAAACGTGAAGCCAAAGCTCCAGTCATAAACTGTCCGGATATAAAACAGTTCTGACATGCATTCTTATTTCGATCATAACTCGAGCTACGGGACTCGGATTTTGACGCACTTTATAGCGTTTCGAATCTGTGACCAAGAACTACATTTCTCATGAAGGAATCAAAATCCATATCGTACAGGATAAAAATGAAAACCCCCACGGTCAGAAGCTGAAATGCAAAACGTACCCAAACTAATGTCTAAAACAGGCCTGAGTGTTCTGTCTATAACTCATAATACACTACTCCGTTTGACTTGAAACTTTACAGAAATATTCAGGACTTAAGGGGCTACAATATTGAAGAAGGCAACTTTGTCCAATTTTGAAGATAACAAGGTCAAAAATGCAAGACACTATACCAGAATCGCAAAACAGGTTCACAAACCGTATCCTAGTACAAACATCATAACTCAGCCTACACAAGTCCAAATCCATAAATTCCAAAGGCATTCGAAATCTTAGAAACAGGGATACATTTCATCAGAAGACCTCAACATCCAAATCGAAAGCAATGCCAGTCAAAACAGACGAGTTCAAACGCAGTTCGCACATTCTGATCAACCCAGAACAGCAACAGTAAAAATGACATAACTCACTCTATACTACTCCAAATGCCCTGAAATTTTGCAGGCACTTCAACCTCATCAATACCTACAACTTTCATGTTTTGAGAAAAGTCCAATTCGGCCTCTATCTATGACCTAAAATTTCGGACAGAATGTTCAACCAAGAACCCTAATTTTCCAGAAATTCTTCCAAATCCAAAATTGATTGCAATTTCCTATCATATGCACCTACTAGAGCTAAAGCCCCTTATTACCAACCATCAAAAACAACCACACCATCAAGATCATATGAAACCAGAAAATTCATCATAAAATTGAAAACTCCACCAAAACACTTCAAATCAAGAAACAAGTCACATAATCCATCACTTTAGGTCCCATTAAGCACCATATAAGCATCAATAAGTGTAGTAGAATGTTTAATCATCACTTACCTAAGAAATAAGAGAAGAGGAGTTGTAGACCACCCTAGCTCTTCAAGAAAACTTCACCAAACAACCTCTATCACCAACTAGAAAGATTTTTATGGAGTAGAAATGGATGTAAGCAAATGTTTTTGGGTGATTTGCACCAAGTAGTAGCTAGAACTTGAAGAGTTTCTTCTTCCTTCCTTGCACAAGAGGTTCGGCCAACAAGAGGTAAGAAATGGTAATTTTTTTGTGCATTTTTGAGATATTTAACCAATTTTTGGTCAAAAGTCAAAATAGTGAATAGTAACTCTTAAGTCAAACCACTAAGAGGGTGACACTTGTCACCTACATTAATGCAATCTTATCTTTCTTTTCCTCTCACATCAATCAATCTCACTCTCTACTTATCTCTTAACACCCGATAAATTTTACACAGTATCCGAAACTTAACCTTATTGGCCGAATTTTTCCGAACTTTTCGCACTAGTGGGTCCCACGTCCAATATATATTCTTAATTTTCTAAAAACTCTCCAATACTAGAAAAATTATCTAAAAACTATAATTGCTCATAAAATTTATCTAGAAAATTTTCCGGATACAGAAAGTGTAGAAAACAAGCCATTGAAAATAAGAAAGCCTAGAAAGATTATAAAACCTAACAAATGGAAAAGTTACGGGTTCTCACACTCTCTCCCCCTTAAAAGAATTTCGTCCTCGAAATTCCTTATCATATATACAGCCAGTTAAGTCAAGTACAAACATAAACGATCCACCGAGGAATGGCCTTTCTAGTTCACCAAATCCTTTCTAACCTAGGCCCTCATATCTTTCTTATCCGGGCGCAAGAATCCCATCTAAGATAATTCACAACTCGAGCAGGCCGGTCCCAAGCGTAAATCATCCTTATTAAAGATTCCTACCCGACATACATACTTAACTTCCTCATGTCCCATGTTAATGATCCTTACACTAATGACATGCACAGTTCATAGCTTACGCTCAAAAGAGCACTGATACCTTTAAACACTTTCACCACAAGCAGGACCATAACAACCCTTGGCCCCAAGCTCGCTCCGCGCAGAGACCACGCGATGTGGCTCTGATACCAATTGTAACAGCCCCACTTTCCCCTAAGGCGAACCAAAGGGGTTAGCGGACTGCCTGCCCAGCTCTCGCCAGGACTACGGATCAGATTAGAGCTATCTATTGCGATCCGGAACTTATAAACGAGCGTAAACAGGTCAAAATGGTAAAATAACCCAAAATAAAAAAATGAAATCCGGAGTCGGTCATGAATAGTAACCGATCCGTCA
Organism: Coffea eugenioides; assembly: GCF_003713205.1. NCBI lineage: Eukaryota > Viridiplantae > Streptophyta > Magnoliopsida > Gentianales > Rubiaceae > Coffea > Coffea eugenioides. Next base: position 5,731 of record NW_020863744.1, read on the forward strand.
AAACCCAACCGAAAGAGCACGCAAACATTCACATCTGAACTTTAGCGATTACAATCCAAAAGGACATACAAAAGTTTTCAAAAGTTAATACATATACACGGTTTGCCAAATCAAAAGAGAAAACGCCCCAAAAGTATACTTAGGGTTTTAATACATGAGCTATACAAAAGATATGTTCAACTAGCTCAATTTGGCAGCCATTTGTCAAATCCAGACCAAAAGGGCAAAATTTTCCTGTAAGGAAAACAAAAGGAACAGAAAGGGGTGAGCTTGCGCTCAATGAGGTACCAAACAGATAGCATTGAAATCATGGCATTTCACATTTAACAAATCAGACACACATGTCAGATGTAAAGCAAAGGAACCAATGATTCAAATCAGAAGGATACGGGTGGCTCTCAGGAGCCAAATTTCCAGCGCAATACTTGATCCAAACCGGTTGACTCTCCGTCAACGTATATAGAACCAATGCGTCCGTAGACCCCTCTTATCACCGAATTCCGTCCACCAAACACCCCTTTACCGGGCCCGCTCACCTCAAACGAACAAAATGGTAATACTCGAGTATACCCGGAATCAAGGGTCTCAATACCCAAAATCCCCGAACAGACTACCGTGGTTCGTTATCTAATCGTCCAGGCCCTTGCGGCCCGACTCGAATAACTTAGCCACAGGATTGAGCTCATAGGTCATAGAAATCCGAACAGATGCAGACACAGATAACAGATTCAAATTTTGCATAGTAAATTGGCATATGAACAGACTAGAGAACGAGTGTGATAAAGTACACCCTCGTCTCGAACAAATAAACAGATTGCAGAGCAGAAATCAAGTTAAATAGCAATGGAGGGGAGTGGTACACTCACCGGCTCAACTTCAAAAGTTTTCACTTCAGATTGGCCTTAATCGCCAAGAAACCCTAAAATAACCAAAATAAACCAATTGAAGGTTTTACTTCCAGAATCGAGTAAACAGAATGCACATGTGAGGCTCGACTACACGTCGTACGCCTTGCCAAATAAATACTAGTGCAAGAATGCAAAAACACGATTCCCTTGGAAACGAAAAGGTAGCATGAAGACCTAGGCGCAAACAACCCAAAAGCCCTTTCATTTCTACCAAAAGGCAAATCCAACTTAAAAGAACCAAACGGCCTAGAAAATCGGGCAGCACTTCCCCTAAATTTCTTACTTTTCCAGCCATTAAGGCTTCATTATTTCCTCAAATCAGCCCCAACATTTCACACCAAAGGTCATCTCATTTCCCAAAAGCCGTACAGGGCTCAAAGTGGTACAAGTACAAAAGTTAGTGTCGCGCCCCACTTTTCGATGTAAAAAAATAAATAATTGGTTTTGTGAATTTTATTGATTTGGGAAAAATGAATTTTGTTGATAAAAACAAAAATGGGTCTAAATGGGACTTTTGAAAATGCGACGATTTGACCCAAGAAAAATAGTTCAAAAAGGGTTTTTATATGAAAAATGGAGTCGCCACTTGGTATAGAGTTAGGGTGTACCAAGTCACCCAAAAAATGAAATTTTTAAAGAAAAAAGTAAGAAAACCCTTTTTAAACGACTCCTAGTCCACGTAAAACAAAGAAAAAGGTTCGGGAGTCACATTTGACGAAGGGGAAGGCAAGGATAAAAATCCAAGGCACCCCTTCGACCTAGCCAAGGCTAGTTGCTTGATTTAACCCTTATTTTCCTAATTTTTCTACCCAAAGTATGTATGCAAATTGGATATGACTAATGGATGAGAAATGCAAACTTAAGTCTAGAAATGTCTCTGATGAGGCTTTTGATCCCATTCACATGAATTGTGAAGGTCAATAAGGAAAGACCTCATAGAAAATCATGAACGATGCAAATGAGGACTCAAATGAGAGTGTAAGTGTGCAAAGTGTAGAAAAAAGGTGCATGTGTGCAATTTGAAAGTATTTGTGTGCAAATGAATAAAAATATAAATGCTCGTGTGCAAGTGAATAAAAATAGTAAATATATAAGTGAAATAGGTGCAATGTGTGAAGTGAAAAGTAAAGAAAGTGAATAAGTGTGTGAATATGACATGTGGATTTAAAATATATAATTAGTGAGGAAAATAGTGAGAAAATGATATGAAAATGCATGAACTTAGAAGAATGCATCAGGTCGGGTACGGGAATGACCTCTAGTTTTTGTGATTTTAATTTTCCCTTTGATTAGAAGGAAAAACTAGCGTGCTAAGGCTATTTTGAAGCCACACTCGCTCGTTTCCCTTACCCAAGGGGGTTTCTCAGGCAAATGGACCCTATAACTAGCATGAAATGCAAAGGCCTAAAATGAAAGGGAAAAGGTTAGAGGAACATGCCAAATGCCATAAAAACTAAAAAAATGCATGAAATGTAGTGAACATGCAAACATGTACTAACGAGGGGAAATCCCTAAGGGTCTAGCGTTGGACTAGCCCATTCTACGAATTCCGACTAGCATTGGACTAGCGGAAACGTACATTCATCCATCATATTCATTTATAAATATAGAAAGCAAGTAGACATGCAAAAACACTTATAACACGTAGCACATAACACTTAGCATGCTCGACTAGATGCAATAGCTTAATAAAGCAAATTAACACATAGTAACTTAGCATGCAAGACAAATAAGACGATTAAAGCCCTAACTATTACATTTGCTAGCTAAAACAAAGAGGGAAGGGAAAATGGACCAAATTACTTGCTATGCCCTATCTATTACAGGCCAAGAGGTGTACACCCCATAAATGAAAATAGAAGAAAGATTTAAAAATGAAATAAAAGTAAATAAATGAAAGGCATTAATAAACATTTAAGAAAACCAAGTAGGCATGCAATTTTCATTTAGCAAGTTGGACCACATAGGGAGATACACAAAAAAGATAAAAGAAAGTATACCGTCCCCTTTTGTGGTGCTAATAAGTTGGAAAAGGTTCTAAATTGGAGCTACAACCATTAAACAAAGGATTAATGTACCAATTTAATAGTAAATCAAACAACACAAATTCTTCAAAAACAAAAATTAAAGGACCACTAATAACTATGAAATTGAACCATTAGATCCCTATTAAAATCAAGTTTGACCAATTCGCTACTGTGAGTCAAGTATCTTTCTCCACTACACTCAAAGGAAGCAGGTAATAACAGCAAAAGCAAGAGACAAAGTGCAACAAACATCCTTTCGGCAATTCTGCAACCTATTGCTGCAAAGATCACAGGGACCCAATTGATTAGTTTTCTCAAATTTGTGGGTCATAATTGCATAAGGTGACACTTGAGGGGGCCAAAGTACAAATTTTGAAAAACTTTTTCATGCAAAACATGCAAGAACGTGAAACAGGTTCTTCAATGAAGAAGTGTTTCTGCAATCAAGAAATATTACCGCAGGTTACACTTTTTGCAAGCAAACTCCAACTTCAGCACAAGTTTGATCAAAACATTTCAACCAAGACGTCCAAAATCCTTATCCCAGCAACATGCAACATGATTTCAACATCCAAGCAAAGCAAAAACATAGCAGGGAAATTGTTCAAAATGTTAGAAGATGGCTTGGCAGAATTCTAGTTCATTCCTTTTTAGCAATTGTCTGGTCATGGTTCAAATGTTCCAAAACCCAAACATGTAAACCCAAACCAATCTTCCAAATCTTCTTTTTGCAAACAAGGTTAACTAACAAACTGAATGGCCGACACTTTAGTGAGCCAATGCAGGTAAGGAAACAGCAAATAGAATGCGGCAACTTTTTTTGGTTCTGCTGCAAATTTTCATGTGCAAAGTTCTGCATTTCAGCAAAGCAAATGCGTACAACAGCCTTGAAATTACTCCAATCCAACATGGCTAAACACCTATGAACAATGCAACTGATTTAATTAAGCTTCAACAACCGAAAATAAAAACTGCTGCACTTTGCTTTCAACTTAGATTTTCGATTCAAAAACAGCTTTGATTAGATGTTTTCAACTCCAATAAACTTCATTCAGACCAAACAAACAGAAAGACTTGACAACTTTATTCAAACAAACAGAAAAATTAGCAACTTCATTCAAACAGAAAAATTTGCAAAACATCAAAGGTTTGAAACTCCAGCAAACAAATCTCTTGAGCTTAGGCAGTTCGCATGGAAGCTGCACTCAAGCATTTCGAATCACAAACCCATGCTCAAAATCCTGTTAAGCTTCTCATGCATACAAACTACAACTTTCGGTCAAGGCTGGAATTACTATCTAACAAAAACAGCAAAGTTTGGAACCGCAATGTAAGAAAATAGCAAGACACAACCGTAAATTTCTGGTGCAGCAAAAAATGAATATGCATTTTCCAGCAGGCAGTTGGTCTTAAATCCGAATTTACCTCGGTTGAATCATTGTGCTAAGTACCCAAAACTAACATGCAAGGCTACTTAATGAAATCACTATCATAACTAGTTCAAATCAAGTTCGGTCAGCAACTATAATCATCCACAATTCCAGAAATTCTGTTCACCACCCTCGGATGAACTTGCATGTAGCAGTTTTCTGTTTCATATTTTTCCTTGCTTAGCCGAACTAATGAACTTCATGCAAAGCTTAATCACCTACTTCTTAGCTAGTTAATTACATGCAGGCCTAATTAACTTGTCATTACTAATTAATCAAGATTAAGGCTCCAAAACAGAAAAACTAAACCGAATGAGGCTACATTAGCAAGATAACCTCTCGGCAGTCACTTTCCATCAAAACAAAATTTCCTTAGCTTTTTATTTCTTCATCCGGCTTCATGAAATGATCATGCAAGGCCTTAATCCTAGTAATCATCCAAAATCCAGTTAGTCCAGCTCCATTTCATGCTCAGATTATCACAGGGAATCAGAAATAAAATTGCATTTTCATCTCAGCTCTCGGCTGGAACATCAACATCCAAAACAGAAATTTCTAATGGCTTAATATCATCATCCGACTGCCTAACCTCACATGCATATTACTAGATGACTTAAACTTCTTGGTTTTGATTAGTTAGACACTTAATCCAACTCAGATTGTCGCATAAAGTCAGAAATAAAGACTACGATTCCAAGCAAGCTCCTCGGCAGAAATGTTTTTAACCAAAACAGAAATTTTCCACAGCTTTGGTTTCATCATCTAATTACCCAAATTAACACATGCAAGGTCACGGCTGGCTTAAACTACCTCTGATTATCCATTTTTAGTCCAGAAAATTTACCTCAAAGCAAGCTAAGACCACACACGAAAATCTGAAAAATTTCTGCTCCCTTTCGGCTCTCACGCACGCGACAGGTTTGCTGGTTCTGGTTTGGTGTAGCGGCTTCAACTGGTGGAGGTGGAATGTTGGAGTTGCTGGAAACGGTTGCAGCTGGTTGAAATTTTGCTCACGGTTTCTCTCTGCCTTTCTTCCAGCTCACGGTCAGAACAAAACGGACAGAAGATTTCAACTCGCGTTTCCTCCCTTGCTCTCGGATGCCTCACGATGAAAAAATGAAGTGCAGTGGTTTGCGGTGTAGATGGTTCTTTGGTTTCTCCTTGTCGGTGATACCAAGGCAGGGAAATGTTGTTGTGCGCTCAGCTTAAGACCGAGCTCACACAACAAGCGGCTGCAATACTTCTCCCTCTCGGCTAACCAGAATGCAGCCTGCTAGTCCGTCCTTTTTCTTGCTCAAGCTCGCAACTAAGATGAAGGAAGTTTGGCACTCAAACTCCTCCCCAACTCACGGATGGAATTGTTGCAGAACCGCAGGTCTCACTCTCTTTTCTTTAACTCACGAACAGAAAAAAAACAGAGCAAAGGCTTCGGCTCTCCCTCACTCTCAGTCTCAGCTTGCCGGGTGCAGCTCTCTCACTTTCATGGTCGATGATCACGAGGCAGAGGCTGGAGAGGGAGTGTTTGGTTGCGGACTGGGGTAAGTTGGTGCAGAGAGGAAATGGAAAATGGTGTTGGTTGGAAGATGATTGCAGCTAGTGGAGGTTGAAAAGAAACGAAGGGAACTCACGCACAACTTCTCCCTCTCTTCCTTCGAGCTCACGGACAGAAAACAAGAAAGATTGCAGCTCTCCAGTTTCTTTTTTTCGGATGCAAGGTGCGGCTCCCTCCTTGTCTCTCTGGTCGATGATTCCAATGTGAGGTGGAGTGGTAATGTGGAGAGGAAATGGAGAGAAACCGTGGTGAGGTTGGTGGAGTGTGCGGTGGGGAAATGAAATGTGATCCGGCAGAAAAAATGGAATTGTGATGATTTTTCTTTTTTTTCTTTTCTCTTTTCTCAACTTAATAATTTAACAAAAATAATAGTAAAACTAAATAATAATAAAAACAACAATTTTAATTACAAACACATCAAAATAAACAAACTAAAAATAACAAAATTACCATTTTCGATCTTTTCTTTCATTTTTCATCATTTTTCATCATTTTTTTTCTTCTTTTCTTTTTTTTCAAAATAAATTAACAAAAATAAACCAAAATGCCAAAAATTAAATTTGAACGTATTTTTGTGAACAATTTTCCTTTTTTTCTCTTTTTTCATGATTTTTCTACGCTAAAACTTAAAAATAAAAATAAAAATAAAAACTAGAAACTAAAAAAAAACTAAAAGCAACCACGACAAATGAGAATAAAAAGTAAAAGAAATTACACCAAAAATTTGGTGTCTACAGTTAGCTAGGAAACAACCAAAATGAAAGCAAGCCCTAAGAGAGACTCGACGACGAGTCATAAAACAATGCTGAACACAACCCCAATAGGGTCTCATATGCATAAATAAGCATGATAGCAAACCAGAAATTAGAAATAGCATTAGTCTTGGCCCCAAATAGAAAAACTGTTTTGCCCTTATTTTGCGGTAATTGCGTCAAATTCACTACGATTATCGGATGGGGGTGTAAGACCCACCGTTTCGAAGCCAAGAAACAGAGCTACAACAATGTAGAAGGTCACTCAATCCAGTTCCTAACACAACTAGGTCAAATATGCAAAATACTATACCAGAATTCCCAAAACAGGTTTGCAAATCACACAAATCTGTAATTACTATAACTCAGTATATACATGTCCAAATTCCGAAATTCCAAAGTCATATGATAGCTAAGACATCCAGTAACATTTCATCAGAAGACACCAACTTCAAAATCCAAACCAAATCCAGTCAAGATAGGCAATTACTATCGCAGTTCCGCACATTCTGTTCACCAAAAACAGCAACAGTAAAAATGGCATAACTCTCTCTATACTACTCCAAATACCCTGAAATTTTGCAGGCACTTCATACTCATCAATACCTACAATTTGCATGTTTTGATCAAAGTCCAATTCGGCCTCTATCTATGACCTAAAATTTCGGACAGAATGTTCAACCAAGAACCCTAATTTTCCAGAAATTCTTCCAAATTCAAAATTGATTGCAATTTCCTATCATATGCACCTACTAGAGCTAAAGCCCCTTATTACCAACCATCAAAAAAAACCACACCATCAAGATCATATGAAACCAGAAAATTCATCATAAAATTGAAAACTTCACCAAAACACTTCAAATCAAGAAACAAGTCACATAATCCATCACTTTAGGTCCCATTAAGCACCATATAAGCATCAATAAGTGTAGTAGAATGTTTAATCATCACTTACCTAAGAAATAAGAGAAGAGAAGTTGTAGACCACCCTAGCTCTTCAAGAAAACTTCACCAAACAACCTCTATCACCAACTAGAAAGATTTTTATGGAGTAGAAATGGATGTAATCAAATGTTTTTGGGTGATTTGCACCAAGTAGTAGCTAGAACTTGAAGAGTTTTTTCTTCCTTCCTTGCACAAGAGGTTCGGCCAACAAGAGGTAAGAAATGGTAATTTTTTTGTGCATTTTTGAGATATTTAACCAATTTTTTGGTCAAAAGTCAAAATAGTGAATAGTAACTCTTAAGTCAAACCACTAAGAGGGTGACACTTGTCACCTACATTAATGCAATCTTATCTTTCTTTTCCTCTCACATCAATCAATCTCACTCTCTACTTATCTCTTAACACCCGATAAATTTTACACAGTATCCGAAACTTAACCTTATTGGCCGAATTTTTCCGAACTTTTCGCACTAGTGGGTCCCACGTCCAATATATATTCTTAATTTTCTAAAAACTCTCCAATACTAGAAAAATTATCTAAAAACTATAATTGCTCATAAAATTTATCTAGAAAATTTTCCGGATACAGAAAGTGTAGAAAACAAGCCATTGAAAATAAGAAAGCCTAGAAAGATTATAAAACCTAACAAATGGAAAAGTTACGGGTTCTCACAGTTATCTTAGCTGAGACTGGGACGACTTCACCTTTTCCTTTTGATTCGCCCGTATATTGCTACCACCTGACGTTAGTATGTGTGTTTGTGTACATGGTTATCTGACCAACTTGATATGTATTTGTGTATTTGCTTATCTGTTTTCTTGATATGGCGTGTTATGTGCGGATATGTTTATTTGTGTATTTGGTATGTTGGATTTTGTTATTTTAGTCAATTTACTGCATTCATTGATTAAAGTACCCTTTTGAAACGAAAAAGAAAGAGGGAGGGGAAAAACTATATATATATATGGAAGGAAGACGTAGTCGCGGACATGGTCATAACCGTGGAACAAAACGAGGCCAAGAGTCAAGAGAAAAAAGGGGAAACAACAGCTGAACAAAACACGGACCGAGAGTGCCACTTGTATTTAAGAATTTATTATGACCCATTATTTTGCCCGACAGGCTATCATCTGAGTTCCAGCAATTCTGTGAGATGGCACATTGGGTTGAGATGTATAAGGAAATCGTGGTTCTTCGAGACGAAATAGAAGTCCAAAAGAAACTAGCCGCATACTGGGAAGGACGATGGAAGCACGAGTATTCAGAAAAAATTGAGCTCTTGCACAAGAACTTAGAGCTAAAAGGAAATACGAAGGAATTTCCGAGGAGGCCTTAGCAATGGCACCAAGCACTACTTCTATGGGGGTTCCAGAGAAAACTTAAAGGACAGAAATTGCAAGGCCACAAGTGAAGACCTTCCACGCAAAGAAAAGGAGCGCATCTCTTGAGAGCCAAAGGCCAGAACAGGGTAAGCAAGGTAGACCATTTGCTAAGAAAGGTCGTGGAGCGGGTGGTGTGAAAATTTTGGAGACACTTAGGAAGGATACTCCAGGAGGAGACCCGAGTGGAATGGACCACTGAGAGGTATCTCACGAAGAGATCAAACCTCAATTCCTTTTCCATTTTGTAGCTATTGTAGAAAATCCATTCATATTGAAGTGGGTTGTTGGAAAAAAGGGGGAAGATGTCTGCGCTATGGGAGCGACGAGTATTGGATTGCTAATTGTCCGGTTCAATTGCGCGAAAAGAAAGAAACCCAGCAGCCAACCCAGACCGACCTTGGACCGTCAAATAGAGAAGGGACTGGAATGAAGACCCTCGTTTCTTCTGAGGACGTAGAAGGTACAGGCCATTGGTTACTTTAGATTTGATGGATCCCATTAAAAGGAAAATTTCGAGGACGAAATTTCTTTAAGGGGGAGAGAGTGTGAGAGCCGGTAAGATTTTTCTTAATTTATACCATTTAATTCTATTCCTTTTCATGCATTTTCCTTATTTTATTTTACTACATTAATTTTCTGGACACTTTATAAGTGAATATAGTTTTTCCAACCATTTTTCTAGTATAAGTTAGTTCGGGTTAAATTTGAAGTGCGTTATGGACGTGGGATCCGCTAGTGCGATAAAATTTTGGTGATTAAGTGATTTTTGTGCGAAGTATTATTATTTTACAAGGTATTAGGAGATAATTAAAAGTTAGCTAGATAAATTACCATTGGTAGACAAAAGGATAAGCTTAGAACCCTAAAAGGAGCCAAGTGTCACTATGCTATTAAAAGTTGGACTTTTGACCAAGGTTGGTAACTTTACTTAAAATCAGATTTTGACCAAAATTCATTATTTTCTTGTCTCCTTTGGCTGAAATTAGTGAGAGAGAAACAAGAGAGTTCTTTCATCTTCCACTTCAATTTCTTGCCCAAATCTTGAGTTTCAACCGATTAATTTGCAAACTACTCCATAAAACTTACTTTCCAAGTAGTTTCCAAGGTGTTTGTGGAGTTATTTTTGGAGGACAAAGCCTAAGCTACCATCTTTCATAGGGAGATAAGGTATTTTACCAAGAACCTCTTCTTTACTTCAATTAATTGCTTAGTAGTGGTTTTTAGTTGTTTTAGATGTTGTTTTGTGGAAGATTAGCACTTGAATGCATGAATTCTAGATTAGGGTTTCATTTTTTTTCCCAATTCTACCCGGTTCTATTTTACCTTGTTAGAGGCCGAACTAGCCTTAGCAGAAAACATAAACATGTATAGAATGATGTTTTATAGTTGCCTACAAAATTTCAGCTCAATCGGAGCAACGTAGCCCGTGAAAAGGCCGAAATACCCCTGCTGCCCTGTTTCTGTCCGAAAATGAAATCAGCCTTTGTAAGTGGTTAGTTTGACCAGGAATATTACCGAATTGGTTGATGATTTCTTCTTAAGAATTATAGCCTTGTATCTTAGATTTCAAATGGCTTTGGAATTACCTGAATTGGAGTTGTGTGTGTTGAGATATGAGTGAATAAAGCAGGACTGCTAGTTGATTTCTGCAGTGAATTTTGAACTGGAAAATCTGGAGTTGTTTTGGTAAATTTGGCCTAGTTAGGGTGAGAAATGGACTGAGTGGTTTTCATGAAAGTTGTAGGTCTTTTTCTTAGGTTTTCAACGCCTCCAAGAACGCCTTAAACGGATTTTGGTAACCTGCGATATGGCCATTTAAATGTAGTACGGTTAATTAGCCGATTAGTTGGAACTTGATTCTGGGAATTGGGAATTTGACTAGGTTACACTGGAATTTGGACTAAGTGGTCTCCATCAAAATTGTAACCCTCTGTCTTAGCTTCGAAACGGTATAAATTACATCCCAATCTGATAAGCGTAGCTTCGGATGTGTTCGTTACGCAAAATCCATCAAATCTATCTTTTGTTAAACTTCATTTCCGCACATGTTGTTAGCTTGATTTTTGTACTTATATGACTTTGAGCCTATGGAATGGCTATTGAAATGAGATGATATTGTGTGTGGTTTTGGGATTGATTGAGAAAAATAATGAAGCCATAAATGGCTGGAAAAATAGGTAAATACAAAGGGCGTACTGTCCAAATTTTCGCTCGAGGGATAAGTTTCTATTTGAATTTGTATATTTTCGTTTGGCAAATACTATGACCGTTTTTCATCTTAAAACATGATCCTTCTTCAATTGGAAACTCTAAATGTTTACTTACGCTTACCAAATAAAAAGGAGTGGTTTAGAGTTTTCTTGGGTATTTTGTCCTCCCTTTTTACATGAATTTCATTAAGACATTTAGTCTATAATTTCTACTTGAATATGAGATGATTTTGAACCATATAAATGATCCCGAAAACAGTATTTCTTAGCCTATCTAGTTGGATTCCGACTTGTCTTTGGTTCAAGTGTTTCCATTGGAAAATTTTATAACCTTTTTGAGTTGGGTTTTACGTTTCGACTATGAAATCCTAGTTATTTTTTGTTATTCTTGATTTTGATGATCACAAAGCACTTTGAAATGTTTATCTAATTCTCTTCAAATATAAGTGTTTTGCTTTTTAGAGAATCAGGTACAAAGGTGTCAAGGAAAGAAAATCAACCAAAAGAAAAAGCAAAAATATGGCACTCATGTCGGACGTCCGAAAGGATGAAGAACATCTAGAAGGAAACTCCTTCGGACGCTCGTGAGGAAGCATCGGACGTCCGAGAGGATCGGACGCACCCTTCGGAAGCATATCGATCGCGTTGGACGTCCGAAAAATTTCGCAAAGTTTTGATGACTCTCCGGACGACATTCGGACGCAGATGCTTTCGGACGATAAAATCCCATCGGATGTCCGAACGACAACTTGGTGAGTTTCAGACGATAATTAATCTGTCAGACGTCCGACAGCCCCAACGGCTAGCTGACTCTTCATTTACCTTCTATCCGTTGGAAGCATTAATGAAACCCATTTTTAGTCCCCTTCAAATACAAACGACTCTGAACGAGAAAGTAACTTTTGCACACTTTGTTTACAAGATCTAAAGAGATATTTTAGCTAGAAAATAGTCTCCCAAGCAAGATTTGTTCTCCTAGTTGTGTGAAGTTCTTGTAAGCACTTCTCTTGTGTTTGAGATTTTCAAAAGTGTAGCTTTGTTGAGGGTTATCTGAGTGATAGTAAAACTTCCTAGCTTGACTAAGAGAGGCTTGGGGCAAGGAGGAAGTGATCCCTCCATTGTACATTGAGTTGATTATTGTTCATCAAAGAGAAGGTGCTCATCTTTGTGATTGGTCTTCAAGTTTGAGGAAAGCTTGGTAGACAATCGGTTTGATACTCTATCTTATTCTTTCTGTTTAATAAAATTCTCATTGCTTATATATATCCTTATTTCTGATCAACATTGTTCTATTCTTTAAATTACTTGATTGATCTCTACTAGAAAAGAAGGTAAATTTTTATTAAGTAAAAAGTGCATAAACTCAATTAAGTTTTTAATCAACCTAATTCACCCCCCCTCTTAGGTTGTCTTTGGGCCTTACAATTGGTATCAGAGTTTGGTCTCCTAGAGATTAAGCTCAAGTGGCTTGAAGTAAAGATGACAACTAATCATGCCATGTTTGTTGAGGGGCAATCTGTCACTAGACCTCCCATGTTTAATGGTTCTAATTATGTTAGTTGGAAAGAAAGAATGATTATCTTTTTGCAATCCATTGATATTGAGTTATGGTTTATTGTGAATGAAGGACCGCATGATGCTAACATTCTTGATGCAGATACAGGTTTGTTTCGGCCTAAAACAAGAGCTGAGTTGAATGCTCAAGATAGAACCAATCTCACTTTGAATGCCAAAGCCATGAATGTTCTTTATAGTGCCTTAGACTCAAATGAATCGATTAGAGTAAAAGGATGTAAATCTGCTAAAGAAATGTGGGATAAGCTAAGAGAAATTCATGAGGGTAGTGACAACGTGAGAGAACAGAAAAAGTCTATCTTGATCACAAAGTATGAATCATTTAAAATAGAACCCCTTGAGGATATTGACAAAATGTATTGCAGGTTCAATGACTTGATCAAAGATCTCGAGGTGTTAGGCAAAGAGTACACCTTGGGAGAGAAAAATAGGAAAATTCTCAATGCGTTGGGCAAAGAATAGGAAAGTAAAGTGACTGCAATAGAGGAGGCTAAGGATTTGAATTTTGTGCCTATTGAATCTCTCATTAACTCACTAACCTCCTATGAGTTGAAGTTGAAAACTAAAATGCAGGAGGAAGAGGACGCGAGAGCAAAGAGAAACATAGCTCTAAAAGCAGCTCAATGTGAAGATGATCCAACTCAGTTGGATGATGAAGACTCGGATGGTGATGACAACGATCTTGTTCTCATCACAAAAAGTTTCAAGAGAATCTTGAATAAAAGGAAGTTTAGAAGGGGAGGACCTAGCAATCAATTCCAGAATCAGTCTTCAAACTCAAGGAACAAAGGAAAACAAGAATTCAACAAGAAACAATTGGACAAATGCTACGAATGTGGACAACCTGGACACTACGCAAACGAATGCTCCCTGAAGAAAAAGAAAGATGGAAAAGCTGATCGAAAGCCAAGGTTCAACAACTTCCAGATTACATGGAATGAATGTAACTCCGAAGGCGAAATTGAAGAAGAAGAAGAATCAGCTCAAATGGCCTTCATGGCTATTGGAGATAATGAGGTAACTTCCATACACTCTCAATCTGATAGTGATGATGAAAATAATGATGATCTTGAATCCTTTGTTGAAAAATTGCATAATGCCTTGAAGGAATCTTGTGATAAAAACAAGCAGCTAAAACAGAAAATTATCTTTCTGATTCAAGAAAATGCAAGTCTTTTTCAACAAAATAAACAACTAAAAGCTGACAATGAGTGTCTTGTAAGAGCCGGATTTGATGTTCAAAATGAACTTGATAGAAAGACAAGTGTTTGTAAAATGCTAAAGGAAAGACATGGGGATTTGAATAAAAGGATGGACAAACTGGATGAGACCTTAAAAACTAGAAAACAAGACTATCTCAAAAAGACCATGTCAACCACCTGTCTTACTAATCAGAAAAGAACATTAACACACAACAAAAATGCACATGGTTTCACAACACATAGAAGGAGTGGATTGAGATTTATCAAACCATTACATATTGAAAACTCTTCCATTATATGTAATTTTTGCTGTCAAAGAGGACATTTAAAAGGAGATTGTTATGTGAAAAGAAATCTGAACAGAGGAATGAGATGCATGTGGTTAGTTAGACACAATGCTAACTATTGAGGACCCAAAAGTTAAAGGGTACCAAACACTCTCTCTTTTCAGGGAAAAGGCTCAAACAAGTCAAAATGGTTCATTGACAGTGGCTGTTCTAGGCATATGACCGGTGATCCTTCTTTGTTCATAAAGCTAAAATCAAAATCAAGTGAAAAAGTGATGTTTGGTGATGACGTGAAAGCTAAGACAATTGGAATAGGTGATGTTGGTAAGAATGGTGAAACTTTTGTTCATAATGTGCACTTCTACAAAACTTGACAAAGATGAAGAAGGTAAACATGTGGATGAAAAGCACTAAGAGGTATGATTGGAAGCCTACTCTATTTAACCGTAAATAGACCCGACATTATGTTTGCTGTTTGCTTGTGTGCTAGATTTCAATTTTATCCAAAAGAATCACATTTGAACGCCGTTAAAAGGATTTTTAGGTATTTGAAAGGTACATTAGACTATGGTCTTTGGTATGCTAGATCTTGTGAATTTGCTCTATATGGATATTCGGATGCGGATTTTGGTGGTTGTCGTGTGGACAGAAAAAGTACTAGTGGAACTTGTCACTTTCTTGGTAATTGCTTAGTTTCTTGGCTTAACAAAAAACAAAATGCAATCTCTTTGTCTACAACTGAAGCGGAATATATTGCCGCTAGTGCATGTTGTGCTCAACTTTTATGGATGAAGCATACCTTGAATGATTTTGGATTGTTATATGACTGCATGCCTATATTCTGTGATAATACTAGTGCTATCAATTTGACCAAAAATCCAATTCAGCATTCTAGGACAAAACGTATAGATATAAAGCACCACTTTATTCGTGATCTTGTTCAAAAAGGTAAAGTTTGTGTGAATTATGTTTGTTCCAAAGATCAAATTGCTGATATTTTTACAAAAGCTTTGCCAATGGATCAATTCATTCATCTAAGATCAAAATTAGGGATAATCGAAAAATCATCTTAATTTTTTCAAAGATTTCGGACGTCCGATAGCAGATTAACGGACGTCCGATAATGTTCTTCAGCTGCTTTCCCAGAAAGCACCTGTTCGGACGAAACTGTCAGACGCAAGACTTCGTTCGGCCGTCCGACAATGCAATGGTACACTTTTTAAAGTGACTTCCTTCCTCATTTGCTTCAGAACTCTCCTATTCTCTTCTCACTCTGACGGAAACCTCTATCCTTCTCACACTCAATTCGTGCTTTTCTGAAGCACTCATTCCAAAATTGACTCAACCAAAAACTTCTCCTGATCATTGCAAGTTCAATTTTCGGATCTTTGCACCAAATCTCATCACATTTCAAAAGTTCCCAAATTTTCCTCAAAACCCTACTTTCTCATAACCGCTCTGCTCAATCATCTTCAAGGCTTCTTTAACCCAAAATTCTTGTGTGATTCACTCTCATACCACTGTGTGCATCATTCGCATCATACATCTCACACATTTCACACAATGGTGAATCTAAGAGGAGGAAAAGTCCCTGCCGGACGCAAGCACACACTCAGGGATGAAGATGTGGATTCTCCTAGGGTCATAAGATCATCCAAACGCTTCAAAAGGGGAGCAGTAAAGACTCAAACTTCCCGGCCTTCCGCTCAGCTTGAATCCGGACAAGGAACTCCATCTCAACCGCCTTTCCAATCAACCACCGCCTTCCCAATCAACCACCGTCTCCCCATTCTTTGATGCTGCTGCCAAAGAAAAACATTCCTTGATAACCCAGAAAGGTTTCATTCCTCAACGAACCATAAATCTTTCTGAATTCTGCAAGATTGGTTTAGAGTCAATTCTTAATCTCTTTGAATTCCAGAAATGATCACATATCATTTCCATGCCTAACGTTTATTACCCTGAAATGCTGTATCAATTCTTTGCCAATCTTAGGAAAGGCACTGATCACACTGAAATTATGTCCAGGGTAAATGGGGTAGACTTAGTATTTGATCCTGAAACTGTGAATGCCATTTTAAATATTATTATTGAACCAGGATGCAAAAGTAAAATTGCCAATTTCTTTTCTTATGAAGAGCATCCTACTGCTGATAATCACTTTGATAATGCTAAAATGCTAACCTATTTTCGAAAGAAATTTTCTACCCCTGCTGATGCAAAACTAAATGACCTTGCCCCTGTGAATCTTATTGCTTTCTCAATCATTTCAAATCTACTTGTGCCTGCTGACGGTCATAGAACAGATGCAAATAAAATGGAGCTGTATTTGTTTTATTGTTTTCGAGAAAAAATTCGCATTGACTTTGGTTTTGTCATGTGCAAGTTTTTACTTCGTTATACCACTGATTCTCGTAGAAAACTGTCCTATGGAAAATTTCTTCAAAAGGTTTTTGAATTTTACAAAGTACCTATCCTTGGTGTTTGTCCCAAAGAAACATTTTTCTCTGCCTTCACTAAGGCTTATTTTGAGCGCAAAAATCTTGTCTTTAGGGATAATTTGTGGGCGTATAAGGGGGCCACTTCTAATGAACCTAGATCTAAGGCTGCACATGATCCACTTCATACTCCATCCTCTGTTGCACTGACCTCTATTCATCCTAGGAAGACTGCCACTAAGGCATCTTCTTCTTCAAATTCTGAGGTGGTTGAGCTCCTTCGAGACCTTAAGCAACATGTTCTGCTTCTTGAACATGGTCTCATGCTCACCATGTCATCCCAGCAACAAGCTGACTTCCTAGATAAAAAGAGTCTTCTTTTTCCCCCACCTGTGGTTGAGGAAGTCCCTCCTGGAAAGGAGCCACGCTCCAATGATCCAAGTTCATCAGTCCCTGTTCGCTCTATGAGTTCTGCTCCTATCGACCTCACCTCTACTCCCTGGCACCACATGATCCTTCCACATCTGATAAACGCAAGAAACCAGTTGGTGAAGATGCTGAAGATGATGAAGACACTAAGGAGGAGGATCTCTCTCAGTATCAGCTTACTCGAAGGACGCCTGGATCCACTTAGTTTACCATTTAGGATCACTAGCCATATTAGGATCATTTGCATTCTGTTTGACTTTTTTCTATTTGCTAGGTGTTAGATGGTTGTCTTGGATTTTTTTTATTGTTTTCTTTGATTCTGGTGCTTGTAATGTTCAAAACTGGATATGTGGATGTAATAGTGCTTGTAATGTTTTGTGATGCTCGTAAGCTATTTTGTTAAGAATGTTTAGTTCTTTTTTATGTTATTGATTCTTGACATGTCTCTTTATTTTTTTTTTTTGACTTTTTTGATGACAAAAAGGGGAAGAAAAGATATGAATTGATATGTGGATATATCTGTGAAACAGCCAAGTGAGGGGGAGTTTCTCAATTGTTTAACTGTTTTTGGATAAATCAGTGAATAAATTGCTTAACTAAGTGAGGGGGAGTTTTTCAATTGTTTAACTATTTTTGGATAATTGAATAAATCTGTGAAGTAGCCAAGTGAGGAGGAGTTTTTCAATTTTTGTTCTTCGATTGACTGAGAAAGGGGGAGCCTATTTGTAATCATCAAATTTCATTTCAAATCATTGTTTTGTCATTATCAAAAAGGGGGAGAATGTTATTCTTGATTTTGATGATCACAAAGCATTTTGAAATGTTTATCTAATTCTCTTCAAATATAAGTGTTTTGCATTTTAGAGAATCAGGTACAAAGGTATCAAGGAAAGAAAATCAACCAAAAGAAGAAGCAAAAACAGGGCACTCATGTCGGACGTCCGAAAGGAAGCTGTAGGACGTCCGAAAGGATGAAGAACATCAAGAAGGAAACTCCTTCGGACGCTCGTGAGGAAGCATCGGACATTCGGGAGGATCGGACGCACTCTTCAGACGCATATCGATCGCGTTGGACGTCCGAAAAATTTTGTAAAGTTTTGATGACTCTCTGGACGACATTCGGACGCAGATGCTTTCGGACGATAAAATTCCATCGGACATCCGAATAACAACTTGGTGAGTTTCGGACGATGATTAATCTGTCGGACGTCCGACAGCCCCAACGGCTAGATGACTCTTCATCTGCCTTCAATCCGTTGGAAGCATTAATGAAGCCCATTTTTAGTCCCCTTCAAATACAAACGACTCTGAACGAGAAAGTAACTTTTGCACACTTTGTTTACAAGATCTAAAGAGATATTTTAGCTAGGAAATAGTCCCCCAAGCAAGATTTGTTCTCCTAGTTGTGCGAAGTTCTTGTAAGCACTTCTCTTGTGTTTGAGATTTTCAAAAGTGTAGCTTTGTTGAGGGTTATCTGAGTGATAGTAAAACTTTCTAGCTTGACTAAGAGAGGCTTGGTGTGACGCCCCGTATGACGGAGGGTTTTCACTTTGTATATATCTTTGTTGGACGAGCGGAGTAGCACAGCTTTTAAACTCGGAAACGAAACGAAAAATTTTGATAAATAAAACACAGGGGCCAAATCCGGCCGGAAATCCGGCCAGCTTCTGGCCGGATTGCCTTGCCATTTTGAAAAAAAAAAATGAAGTCGGCCACTGCCTTGAATCCGGCCAAGAATCCGGCCGGAAATCCGGCCAGATTTCGGCCGGATTGTGACGTGGCAGTCCGGCTGCCAACTTTTGACCAGCAGTTTTTCTTCATAAATATCTTGTTTTGGTTGCTTTTTGTCCTCATTTTTGTCCCTGCTCAACCGTGAGCTTTGAGAGAAAAGAAAGAAAAGCCTTTCAAATTCTAGTTTCAATTTTCTCTTGAATCTTGAGTTTTAATCGGTGGTTTTGGCAAATATTTCACACAAGTGCTCTCTATGGTGGTTTAAAGCTTTGGATGGATTGGTTTTTGAAGGGAAGCTCTAAGTTGGTAGCTCTCTTGAATTTGAGGTGAGTTGATATACAAGTTCCTTTTGTTCTAGTATTGGTTAATTAATGGTTTGTGGTGGCCATGTGTGTTATTTTGTGGAGTATTTCATGGGTTGAAGGAATTGATGGTGAAGTTTTCAATTTATTGAGGAATTTTCTGGTTTAATATGAATGTGATGTTGTGGATATCTTTGATGATGGGAATTGATGGTTAATGACTCTAGTAGGTATAAATGATTGGAAATTGCAACCAATTTTGGATTTGGAAGGAAATGTGAAAAGTTAGGGTTTCATAACCCCCTTTCTGTCCGGTTTTGTATCATATGGTTAGAGGCCGAATTGGCCTTTGCTTAAAACATGAAAGTTGTAGGTATTGATGTGTTTGAGGTGCCTGTAAAATTTCAGGGCAATTGGAGTAGTGTAGAATGAGATATGTCGATTTTACTGTTGCTGTTCTGGGTTGATCAGAATGTTCGAACTGCGCTTGTAATCGTCTGTTTTGACTGGAATTGTTTTGGATTTGGATGTTGATGTCTTCTGATGAAATGTAGCTTGATGCCTTAGCTACCGCATTCCTTTGGAATCAATGCATTTGGACCTGTATAGACTGAGTTGGACTAATTACAGCATAGTGTGATTTGTAAACCTGCAACGACGGTTCTGGTTTGTTATTTGGCTATATTGGACAAGGATTATGAGCCGTGGAGGTGAGTGACCTTAAACTACTTGCAACGTTACTTTAAAATGTTTCTTGCATCGTTTCTTTGATTGCATATCCTGTGTGCCGGCATATAAGTTCTTGACATGTTTTGGCTCAAATGAGTACTTGGAATTCGTGTGCTGGACCCTAACGTCTCCTCCACCGTTTAATGTTCCTGTAGAGCACCAATGGGCTCTTTTTCAATGTTTAATGTTCAATGTTAATGTTCAATGTTAAATGATTGTTTGGAGCGTTGGACGTCTAAGTACCATGATTTCACTGGCTCACGAGAGAAATGAAAGTGCATTGATTGTTGAAGCATGACATTATTGAAATGAATGATTGTGAAACTGATTTGATAACTGAATTTCTTGGTTACTCGCTGAGCTTCTAGCTCACCCCAAAATGTTTTATTCCCCTCCACAGGGCTCAAGGCGAAGGAAGGGCTTGTAGTGTTTAATCCTGGATTATCTCATGTATGGATTGAATTTGGATTTCCTTTTGTGTATTCATTCATATTGGGATTGTGTTGAACGTTTAGATTTCCTCCTGTGTACTAATTGTGATCAAGGATTAGAGTGGCGCTGCGGAAGCGTGGACGCTTCGCTTTTGATATGTAAATGTTGGAATATTTGATTTATATTGGAGATTTTATCTTGTATTTTTTTGAGGACTGTAGTGATCGACTGAGTCCCGGCGAGAGCTGGGCAGGCGGCCCGCCGAACCCTCTGGTTCGCCTTAGGGGGAGGTGGGGCCGTGACAATTGGTATCAGAGCTTAGGCTTCAGATCTCTGTAGTGTATCCTAGGCTTGAAGTTTAGGATGCCGGACTGTGGGTATGGTTAAGTGATTGCTTGTAGGACCGAAATTCAGACAAGTAAGTGTTGTTTGATTCTTAGTGCTTGTTTGGAGGCTTGAGTGCCGTCTAAGGGATTCTTGACTTGATTAGTGCAAGTGGAATGTCGAGGACGACATTCGTTTAAGGAGGGGAGATTGTGACGCCCCGTATGACGGAGGGTTTTCATTTTGTATATATCTTTGTTGGACGAGCGGAGTAGCACAGCTTTTAAACTCGGAAACGAAACGAAAAATTTTGATAAAACACAGGGGCCAAATCCGGCCGGAAATCCGGCCAGCTCTGGCCGGATACCTGGCCGGATTGCCTTGCCATTTTGAAAAAAAAAAATGAAGTCGGCCACTGCCTTGAATCCGGCCAAGAATCCGGCCGGAAATCCGGCCAGATTTCGGCCGGATTGTGACGTGGCAGTCCGGCTGCCAACTTTTGACCAGCAGTTTTTCTTCATAAATATCTTGTTTTGGTTGCTTTTTGTCCTCATTTTTGTCCCTGCTCAACCGTGAGCTTTGAGAGAAAAGAAAGAAAAGCCTTTCAAATTCTAGTTTCAATTTTCTCTTGAATCTTGAGTTTTAATCGGTGGTTTTGGCAAATATTTCACACAAGTGCTCTCTATGGTGGTTTAAAGCTTTGGATGGATTGGTTTTTGAAGGGAAGCTCTAAGTTGGTAGCTCTCTTGAATTTGAGGTGAGTTGATTATACAAGTTCCTTTTGTTCTAGTATTGGTTAATTAATGGTTTGTGGTGGCCATGTGTGTTATTTTGTGGAGTATTTCATGGGTTGAAGGAATTGATGGTGAAGTTTTCAAATTATTGAGGAATTTTCTGGTTTAATATGAATGTGATGTTGTGGATATCTTTGATGATGGGAATTGATGGTTAATGACTCTAGTAGGTATAAATGATTGGAAATTGCAACCAATTTTGGATTTGGAAGGAAATGTGAAAAGTTAGGGTTTCATAACCCCCTTTCTGTCCGGTTTTGTATCATATGGTTAGAGGCCGAATTGGCCTTTGCTTAAAACATGAAAGTTGTAGGTATTGATGTGTTTGAGGTGCCTGTAAAATTTCAGGGCAATTGGAGTAGTGTAGAATGAGATATGTCGATTTTACTGTTGCTGTTCTGGGTTGATCAGAATGTTCGAACTGCGCTTGTAATCGTCTGTTTTGACTGGAATTGTTTTGGATTTGGATGTTGGTGTCTTCTGATGAAATGTAGCTTGATGCCTTAGCTACCGCATGCCTTTGGAATCAATGCATTTGGACCTGTATAGACTGAGTTGGACTAATTACAGCATAGTGTGATTTGTAAACCTGCAATGACGGTTCTGGTTTGTTATTTGGCTATATTGGACAAGGATTATGAGCCGTGGAGGTGAGTGACCTTAAACTACTTGCAACGTTACTTTAAAATGTTTCTTGCATCGTTTCTTTGATTGCATATCCTGTGTGCCGGCATATAAGTTCTTGACATGTTTTGGCTCAAATGAGTACTTGGAATTCGTGTGCTGGACCCTAACGTCTCCTCCACCGTTTAATGTTCCTGTAGAGCACCAATGGGCTCTTTTTCAATGTTTAATGTTCAATGTTAATGTTCAATGTTAAATGATTGTTTGGAGCGTTGGACGTCTAAGTACCATGATTTCACTGGCTCACGAGAGAAATGAAAGTGCATTGATTGTTGAAGCATGACATTATTGAAATGAATGATTGTGAAACTGATTTGATAACTGAATTTCTTGGTTACTCGCTGAGCTTCTAGCTCACCCCAAAATGTTTTATTCCCCTCCACAGGGCTCAAGGCGAAGGAAGGGCTTGTAGTGTTTAATCCTGGATTATCTCATGTATGGATTGAATTTGGATTTCCTTTTGTGTATTCATTCATATTGGGATTGTGTTGAACGTTTAGATTTCCTCCTGTGTACTAATTGTGATCAAGGATTAGAGTGGCGCTGCGGAAGCGTGGACGCTTCGCTTTTGATATGTAAATGTTGGAATATTTGATTTATATTGGAGATTTTATCTTGTATTTTTTTGAGGACTGTAGTGATCGACTGAGTCCCGGCGAGAGCTGGGCAGGCGGCCCGCCGAACCCTCTGGTTCGCCTTAGGGGGAGGTGGGGCCGTGACAATTGGTATCAGAGCTTAGGCTTCAGATCTCTGTAGTGTATCCTAGGCTTGAAGTTTAGGATGCCGGACTGTGGGTATGGTTAAGTGATTGCTTGTAGGACCGAAATTCAGACAAGTAAGTGTTGTTTGATTCTTAGTGCTTGTTTGGAGGCTTGAGTGCCGTCTAAGGGATTCTTGACTTGATTAGTGCAAGTGGAATGTCGAGGACGACATTCGTTTAAGGAGGGGAGATTGTGACGCCCCGTATGACGGAGGGTTTTCATTTTGTATATATCTTTGTTGGACGAGCGGAGTAGCACAGCTTTTAAACTCGGAAACGAAACGAAAAATTTTGATAAAACACAGGGGCCAAATCCGGCCGGAAATCCGGCCAGCTTCTGGCCGGATTGCCTTGCCATTTTGAAAAAAAAAAATGAAGTCGGCCACTGCCTTGAATCCGGCCGGAAATCCGGCCAGATTTCGGCCGGATTGTGACGTGGCAGTCCGGCTGCCAACTTTTGACCAGCAGTTTTTCTTCATAAATATCTTGTTTTGGTTGCTTTTTGTCCTCATTTTTGTCCCTGCTCAACCGTGAGCTTTGAGAGAAAAGAAAGAAAAGCCTTTCAAATTCTAGTTTCAATTTTCTCTTGAATCTTGAGTTTTAATCGGTGGTTTTGGCAAATATTTCACACAAGTGCTCTCTATGGTGGTTTAAAGCTTTGGATGGATTGGTTTTTGAAGGGAAGCTCTAAGTTGGTAGCTCTCTTGAATTTGAGGTGAGTTGATTATACAAGTTCCTTTTGTTCTAGTATTGGTTAATTAATGGTTTGTGGTGGCCATGTGTGTTATTTTGTGGAGTATTTCATGGGTTGAAGGAATTGATGGTGAAGTTTTCAATTTATTGAGGAATTTTCTGGTTTAATATGAATGTGATGTTGTGGATATCTTTGATGATGGGAATTGATGGTTAATGACTCTAGTAGGTATAAATGATTGGAAATTGCAACCAATTTTGGATTTGGAAGGAAATGTGAAAAGTTAGGGTTTCATAACCCCCTTTCTGTCCGGTTTTGTATCATATGGTTAGAGGCCGAATTGGCCTTTGCTTAAAACATGAAAGTTGTAGGTATTGATGTGTTTGAGGTGCCTGTAAAATTTCAGGGCAATTGGAGTAGTGTAGAATGAGATATGTCGATTTTACTGTTGCTGTTCTGGGTTGATCAGAATGTTCGAACTGCGCTTGTAATCGTCTGTTTTGACTGGAATTGTTTTGGATTTGGATGTTGGTGTCTTCTGATGAAATGTAGCTTGATGCCTTAGCTACCGCATGCCTTTGGAATCAATGCATTTGGACCTGTATAGACTGAGTTGGACTAATTACAGCATAGTGTGATTTGTAAACCTGCAATGACGGTTCTGGTTTGTTATTTGGCTATATTGGACAAGGATTATGAGCCGTGGAGGTGAGTGACCTTAAACTACTTGCAACGTTACTTTAAAATGTTTCTTGCATCGTTTCTTTGATTGCATATCCTGTGTGCCGGCATATAAGTTCTTGACATGTTTTGGCTCAAATGAGTACTTGGAATTCGTGTGCTGGACCCTAACGTCTCCTCCACCGTTTAATGTTCCTGTAGAGCACCAATGGGCTCTTTTTCAATGTTTAATGTTCAATGTTAATGTTCAATGTTAAATGATTGTTTGGAGCGTTGGACGTCTAAGTACCATGATTTCACTGGCTCACGAGAGAAATGAAAGTGCATTGATTGTTGAAGCATGACATTATTGAAATGAATGATTGTGAAACTGATTTGATAACTGAATTTCTTGGTTACTCGCTGAGCTTCTAGCTCACCCCAAAATGTTTTATTCCCCTCCACAGGGCTCAAGGCGAAGGAAGGGCTTGTAGTGTTTAATCCTGGATTATCTCATGTATGGATTGAATTTGGATTTCCTTTTGTGTATTCATTCATATTGGGATTGTGTTGAACGTTTAGATTTCCTCCTGTGTACTAATTGTGATCAAGGATTAGAGTGGCGCTGCGGAAGCGTGGACGCTTCGCTTTTGATATGTAAATGTTGGAATATTTGATTTATATTGGAGATTTTATCTTGTATTTTTTTGAGGACTGTAGTGATCGACTGAGTCCCGGCGAGAGCTGGGCAGGCGGCCCGCCGAACCCTCTGGTTCGCCTTAGGGGGAGGTGGGGCCGTGACAATTGGTATCAGAGCTTAGGCTTCAGATCTCTGTAGTGTATCCTAGGCTTGAAGTTTAGGATGCCGGACTGTGGGTATGGTTAAGTGATTGCTTGTAGGACCGAAATTCAGACAAGTAAGTGTTGTTTGATTCTTAGTGCTTGTTTGGAGGCTTGAGTGCCGTCTAAGGGATTCTTGACTTGATTAGTGCAAGTGGAATGTCGAGGACGACATTCGTTTAAGGAGGGGAGATTGTGACGCCCCGTATGACGGAGGGTTTTCATTTTGTATATATCTTTGTTGGACGAGCGGAGTAGCACAGCTTTTAAACTCGGAAACGAAACGAAAAATTTTGATAAAACACAGGGGCCAAATCCGGCCGGAAATCCGGCCAGCTTCTGGCCGGATACCTGGCCGGATTGCCTTGCCATTTTGAAAAAAAAAAATGAAGTCGGCCACTGCCTTGAATCCGGCCAAATCCGGCCAGATTTCGGCCGGATTGTGACGTGGCAGTCCGGCTGCCAACTTTTGACCAGCAGTTTTTCTTCATAAATATCTTGTTTTGGTTGCTTTTTGTCCTCATTTTTGTCCCTGCTCAACCGTGAGCTTTGAGAGAAAAGAAAGAAAAGCCTTTCAAATTCTAGTTTCAATTTTCTCTTGAATCTTGAGTTTTAATCGGTGGTTTTGGCAAATATTTCACACAAGTGCTCTCTATGGTGGTTTAAAGCTTTGGATGGATTGGTTTTTGAAGGGAAGCTCTAAGTTGGTAGCTCTCTTGAATTTGAGGTGAGTTGATTATACAAGTTCCTTTTGTTCTAGTATTGGTTAATTAATGGTTTGTGGTGGCCATGTGTGTTATTTTGTGGAGTATTTCATGGGTTGAAGGAATTGATGGTGAAGTTTTCAATTTATTGAGGAATTTTCTGGTTTAATATGAATGTGATGTTGTGGATATCTTTGATGATGGGAATTGATGGTTAATGACTCTAGTAGGTATAAATGATTGGAAATTGCAACCAATTTTGGATTTGGAAGGAAATGTGAAAAGTTAGGGTTTCATAACCCCCTTTCTGTCCGGTTTTGTATCATATGGTTAGAGGCCGAATTGGCCTTTGCTTAAAACATGAAAGTTGTAGGTATTGATGTGTTTGAGGTGCCTGTAAAATTTCAGGGCAATTGGAGTAGTGTAGAATGAGATATGTCGATTTTACTGTTGCTGTTCTGGGTTGATCAGAATGTTCGAACTGCGCTTGTAATCGTCTGTTTTGACTGGAATTGTTTTGGATTTGGATGTTGATGTCTTCTGATGAAATGTAGCTTGATGCCTTAGCTACCGCATGCCTTTGGAATCAATGCATTTGGACCTGTATAGACTGAGTTGGACTAATTACAGCATAGTGTGATTTGTAAACCTGCAATGACGGTTCTGGTTTGTTATTTGGCTATATTGGACAAGGATTATGAGCCGTGGAGGTGAGTGACCTTAAACTACTTGCAACGTTACTTTAAAATGTTTCTTGCATCGTTTCTTTGATTGCATATCCTGTGTGCCGGCATATAAGTTCTTGACATGTTTTGGCTCAAATGAGTACTTGGAATTCGTGTGCTGGACCCTAACGTCTCCTCCACCGTTTAATGTTCCTGTAGAGCACCAATGGGCTCTTTTTCAATGTTTAATGTTCAATGTTAATGTTCAATGTTAAATGATTGTTTGGAGCGTTGGACGTCTAAGTACCATGATTTCACTGGCTCACGAGAGAAATGAAAGTGCATTGATTGTTGAAGCATGACATTATTGAAATGAATGATTGTGAAACTGATTTGATAACTGAATTTCTTGGTTACTCGCTGAGCTTCTAGCTCACCCCAAAATGTTTTATTCCCCTCCACAGGGCTCAAGGCGAAGGAAGGGCTTGTAGTGTTTAATCCTGGATTATCTCATGTATGGATTGAATTTGGATTTCCTTTTGTGTATTCATTCATATTGGGATTGTGTTGAACGTTTAGATTTCCTCCTGTGTACTAATTGTGATCAAGGATTAGAGTGGCGCTGCGGAAGCGTGGACGCTTCGCTTTTGATATGTAAATGTTGGAATATTTGATTTATATTGGAGATTTTATCTTGTATTTTTTTGAGGACTGTAGTGATCGACTGAGTCCCGGCGAGAGCTGGGCAGGCGGCCCGCCGAACCCTCTGGTTCGCCTTAGGGGGAGGTGGGGCCGTGACAATTGGTATCAGAGCTTAGGCTTCAGATCTCTGTAGTGTATCCTAGGCTTGAAGTTTAGGATGCCGGACTGTGGGTATGGTTAAGTGATTGCTTGTAGGACCGAAATTCAGACAAGTAAGTGTTGTTTGATTCTTAGTGCTTGTTTGGAGGCTTGAGTGCCGTCTAAGGGATTCTTGACTTGATTAGTGCAAGTGGAATGTCGAGGACGACATTCGTTTAAGGAGGGGAGATTGTGACGCCCCGTATGACGGAGGGTTTTCATTTTGTATATATCTTTGTTGGACGAGCGGAGTAGCACAGCTTTTAAACTCGGAAACGAAACGAAAAATTTTGATAAAACACAGGGGCCAAATCCGGCCGGAAATCCGGCCAGCTTCTGGCCGGATTGCCTTGCCATTTTGAAAAAAAAAAATGAAGTCGGCCACTGCCTTGAATCCGGCCAAGAATCCGGCCGGAAATCCGGCCAGATTTCGGCCGGATTGTGACGTGGCAGTCCGGCTGCCAACTTTTGACCAGCAGTTTTTCTTCATAAATATCTTGTTTTGGTTGCTTTTTGTCCTCATTTTTGTCCCTGCTCAACCGTGAGCTTTGAGAGAAAAGAAAGAAAAGCCTTTCAAATTCTAGTTTCAATTTTCTCTTGAATCTTGAGTTTTAATCGGTGGTTTTGGCAAATATTTCACACAAGTGCTCTCTATGGTGGTTTAAAGCTTTGGATGGATTGGTTTTTGAAGGGAAGCTCTAAGTTGGTAGCTCTCTTGAATTTGAGGTGAGTTGATTATACAAGTTCCTTTTGTTCTAGTATTGGTTAATTAATGGTTTGTGGTGGCCATGTGTGTTATTTTGTGGAGTATTTCATGGGTTGAAGGAATTGATGGTGAAGTTTTCAATTTATTGAGGAATTTTCTGGTTTAATATGAATGTGATGTTGTGGATATCTTTGATGATGGGAATTGATGGTTAATGACTCTAGTAGGTATAAATGATTGGAAATTGCAACCAATTTTGGATTTGGAAGGAAATGTGAAAAGTTAGGGTTTCATAACCCCCTTTCTGTCCGGTTTTGTATCATATGGTTAGAGGCCGAATTGGCCTTTGCTTAAAACATGAAAGTTGTAGGTATTGATGTGTTTGAGGTGCCTGTAAAATTTCAGGGCAATTGGAGTAGTGTAGAATGAGATATGTCGATTTTACTGTTGCTGTTCTGGGTTGATCAGAATGTTCGAACTGCGCTTGTAATCGTCTGTTTTGACTGGAATTGTTTTGGATTTGGATGTTGGTGTCTTCTGATGAAATGTAGCTTGATGCCTTAGCTACCGCATGCCTTTGGAATCAATGCATTTGGACCTGTATAGACTGAGTTGGACTAATTACAGCATAGTGTGATTTGTAAACCTGCAATGACGGTTCTGGTTTGTTATTTGGCTATATTGGACAAGGATTATGAGCCGTGGAGGTGAGTGACCTTAAACTACTTGCAACGTTACTTTAAAATGTTTCTTGCATCGTTTCTTTGATTGCATATCCTGTGTGCCGGCATATAAGTTCTTGACATGTTTTGGCTCAAATGAGTACTTGGAATTCGTGTGCTGGACCCTAACGTCTCCTCCACCGTTTAATGTTCCTGTAGAGCACCAATGGGCTCTTTTTCAATGTTTAATGTTCAATGTTAATGTTCAATGTTAAATGATTGTTTGGAGCGTTGGACGTCTAAGTACCATGATTTCACTGGCTCACGAGAGAAATGAAAGTGCATTGATTGTTGAAGCATGACATTATTGAAATGAATGATTGTGAAACTGATTTGATAACTGAATTTCTTGGTTACTCGCTGAGCTTCTAGCTCACCCCAAAATGTTTTATTCCCCTCCACAGGGCTCAAGGCGAAGGAAGGGCTTGTAGTGTTTAATCCTGGATTATCTCATGTATGGATTGAATTTGGATTTCCTTTTGTGTATTCATTCATATTGGGATTGTGTTGAACGTTTAGATTTCCTCCTGTGTACTAATTGTGATCAAGGATTAGAGTGGCGCTGCGGAAGCGTGGACGCTTCGCTTTTGATATGTAAATGTTGGAATATTTGATTTATATTGGAGATTTTATCTTGTATTTTTTTGAGGACTGTAGTGATCGACTGAGTCCCGGCGAGAGCTGGGCAGGCGGCCCGCCGAACCCTCTGGTTCGCCTTAGGGGGAGGTGGGGCCGTGACAATTGGTATCAGAGCTTAGGCTTCAGATCTCTGTAGTGTATCCTAGGCTTGAAGTTTAGGATGCCGGACTGTGGGTATGGTTAAGTGATTGCTTGTAGGACCGAAATTCAGACAAGTAAGTGTTGTTTGATTCTTAGTGCTTGTTTGGAGGCTTGAGTGCCGTCTAAGGGATTCTTGACTTGATTAGTGCAAGTGGAATGTCGAGGACGACATTCGTTTAAGGAGGGGAGATTGTGACGCCCCGTATGACGGAGGGTTTTCATTTTGTATATATCTTTGTTGGACGAGCGGAGTAGCACAGCTTTTAAACTCGGAAACGAAACGAAAAATTTTGATAAAACACAGGGGCCAAATCCGGCTGGAAATCCGGCCAGTTTCTGGCCGGATACCTGGCCGGATTGCCTTGCCATTTTGAAAAAAAAAATGAAGTCGGCCACTGCCTTGAATCCGGCCGGAAATCCGGCCAGATTCCGGCCGGATTGTGACGTGGCAGTCCGGCTGCCAACTTTTGACCAGCAGTTTTTCTTCATAAATATCTTGTTTTGGTTGCTTTTATCTCATTTTTGTCCCTGCTCAACCGTGAGCTTTGAGAGAAAAGAAAGAAAAGCCTTTCAAATTCTAGTTTCAATTTTCTCTTGAATCTTGAGTTTTAATCGGTGGTTTTGGCAAATATTTCACACAAGTGCTCTCTATGGTGGTTTAAAGCTTTGGATGGATTGGTTTTTGAAGGGAAGCTCTAAGTTGGTAGCTCTCTTGAATTTGAGGTGAGTTGAATATACAAGTTACTTTTGTTCTAGTATTGGTTAATTAATGGTTTGTGGTGGCCATGTGTGTTATTTTGTGGAGTATTTCATGGGTTGAAGGAATTGATGGTGAAGTTTTCAATTTATTGAGGAATTTTCTGGTTTAATATGAATGTGATGTTGTGGATATCTTTGATGATGGGAATTGATGGTTAATGACTCTAGTAGGTATAAATGATTGGAAATTCCAACCAATTTTGGATTTGGAAGGAAATGTGAAAAGTTAGGGTTTCATAACCCCCTTTCTGTCCGGTTT